>NC_042616.1:531744193-531954193 GCF_901001135.1 Rhinatrema bivittatum | reverse complement strand
CCAGGGTCTTCTGTGGGCGGGGCTGAAACTTAGCCAGCTATGTCCGGCCATTTCAGGGAGCAGGTCCTTATATTATCTGGGTAAACTGACCCCGTTAACCTTAAACTTAACTGGGGATATTAAGATGGAAACCCATCTCATTGAATATCTTGGCGAAGGTTACTCGAGTAAGTTTAAACGGGTTAACTTGCTGCTCCGGGCCCCCGCTCCATATTGATCTCTGTAAATTCTGTTTTGCTAAAGGTAGAAAAAACACAAAGGAACAAAAGATTAATACATAGTATATTTTACAATTATACAGTTATTATATTCCTGAAAAAAAAAATGCTCATAGGCAATATTTACTGCTGCACTGAAGCTTCTGACCAAAAGTAAAAAGTTTTCTGAAAGGATAATAAGAATTTATTTGAAACACGTTTTTATGAATGGGAGCTGTGATAAATATAATACAGTTTGCATTTTTAATTGAAATATGGCTCAATTTACACAGATGTATATCTAAATAAAAGCTTTAAGTTTTCATGCATGCCGGTGCAGAGGTGCCAAGCCCTTAGTTTGTGTAAGGAAAGCAGATTGACTTCCATGTAGTATAGAACTGTGCAGAACCCACTAAAAGAAAGGCATCTGTTATTGTGCAAGACCAAAACGCCTGGCGCTTTGCCAAGGGCTTTCTTTAGCCATGTCAGTAACAATGAGTACCCAGGTCTCTTTATGATTCATTTAAACTTTAGAACAGCACACAAAAAAAAAAAAATATATATATATATATATATTTTTTTTTTATTATTTATTTTAGCATTTCCTGTTCAGCTAGCTACCCCTGCATCCTTTCTGAGTAAAAATGCACCACTAAGTGGGAGATGCATTCCAGAAGTGGGAGTGATGCCCAGTCAAACCAACAAGCAATTTCTGAAATGTAAATCAAGCATTCAAAACACAGGGATCACATGCTGAGAAGGCTATCCATACAATAATAATTGTGCAAAACTCCATGCAACAATGGAAGTGAAGCCGTCTCAAAAGCAATGTATTCATTAAAACCAACCATGAAAATGCTTTTAAAATAAAAATGTGCAGAAAATTAGTTTCATAATGATATGGGCCCTGTGTTCTGTGATTGCTCAGTCCAGCACACACCTCTGTATTGCTTTGCTAGTGTGCAAGCCCAGAATGTCAGTGGTATCATAAATACCAACAAGGGTCTAGCTGGGGTTATAAACTACTTCAGATATGCATGCAAAAGATGTTATTTCATTCAGTCATTTGGTTGGTCTTTTTTTCTTCTCAACAGGTTTTTTCAGTTCTGTGCATTTGTTTTCGGAGTTTGTGTATAAATGCTGTTTTTCCATGGATAAAATTAGATTTTATGTGCATCAATTGTATGTACATGGATAACATTAATTACATGTGCATAAAAAATATATGCATGCAAACTCCAAAAACAAATACAAATGCATCCCTATAAAATACTTATTTACTTTATAGACTGCTTTATGGCTTGGATAGTCGGGAATGTTTATGGTGTGTATTGTTAGGAGACTACAAACATACACATATACACCCACCATTACTTGTAATTGGCTCGGCCATTTGCAATACATTTATCACATAGGCTTGATGATGGGAGCATTCCAATTGTCTAATGTACTTGCAAAGCATGGACAATGTGTATAAAGCTTTACAGTCACATAGCTGAGATCTGGCTATGACCCAACACTGCTAATGTCTAAATACCAAGAAAGTTTCTATATGGGATAAGCTCAAAGGATTTCTGAGGCAGTGATAGAGATCGTAAAGCTGAGTAGTTGGTGTGGATGGTCAGACTGGATAGAGCCTTCATGGTCTTTTTCTACTTTCATGTTTCTATGTTAATGCTGTTCCTGTTAATCAAAACGAGAAAGAGCTTTGTTCATATTTTCAGTTCTTAGTCATCTTTGAAATCTTCACTGGAGATAGTTTGATGGCACTTCCCCAGCATCCCCATAGATATATATATATATATTTATATATAAATAAAATGGCCTGATTCATAAAGGCTTTTTTCCAAATCTGTCTATGGTATTAAAAAAAAAAAAAAAACAACTTAGCAAATCAGGGCCTAACTGGGGGTTTTTAGCTTTTTTTGTAAATCCTTTCATGAGTGTAGCAAATTGCAAGTCATTTATGACAATTTGACATGTACTCAGGTATTCTGGTTGGCATCTGCTGGTGCTTGCATATTATCTTTACTAAGCATGTTGTTCATTTACAAAAAAGCATAAAATTACAAATAATTTTATGAAACCAAGAAAATAAAAAACTATCCAGTTAGGTCCACAGACCTCTCACCTTTCCAAAAAAACCTCCAACAATTTTCTCGCCTGTTTCATTCTCTCCTTACAGGCCTCAGCTTACCTTAGTGTTTTGTGATGAAGGATTAATTCCAGACAACAGTGCCAGATGTAATGTCATGGAGACTTTTTAAGAAACAATACCTATGTAGTTTTGGCTTCTGATTGGAAATACATTATGAACAATTTCTCAGACAAAAAAATATATCTACTATCTTGTCCTCTCCAGCAAAATTGTAATTTTATCTAATTGCTTAATTTTTAGTGTTTTAATCTCCCAGGTTTGAAAAGTCTGCTGCTTTAGAACTGAGCAATCTCAGTAATATACTGTATCTTTTTTCTATCAAACAAGATTAGCCAAGGTAAGGCCTAATATCTGATGATCTTATAGTGATCTCTCCTTCGTCAGCAACAGAATATCAAGTAGGCACTGACATCAGGACAGACATTCTAATGATTTTCTTGAGGAAACTTTTGAATTTTTTTTAAATGGCTATACATTTCCATGTATGAAGGTAGCCTTTTCCTTTTGATATTTGGGAGATAGGTCAATATCTGTAATACCTGTCATGTGTGATTTAAGGGTTGTATTTAAAAGCTTATACTGTTCCCTTTTGTTTTTGATTACCAGTGATAATTTTTTTAGTTTGTCAGAAACATGTCTGCTTTTCCAGTTT
This sequence comes from Rhinatrema bivittatum, assembly GCF_901001135.1. Classification (NCBI taxonomy): domain Eukaryota; kingdom Metazoa; phylum Chordata; class Amphibia; order Gymnophiona; family Rhinatrematidae; genus Rhinatrema; species Rhinatrema bivittatum. The sequence goes on along the minus strand of NC_042616.1, from coordinate 531,951,186 downwards.
TTTTTTATTGGCTTTTGGGGGCACCATCTTCTCTCTCACGTTAACCATTGCTTTCTCATATTTTCTCATTGTGCATTAAATTTTCTCTGCAGCAGTGCTTCAGTGATGTAAAATACGTTGTTTGTATTGTCATTTTAAAATCTGAAGGAATATAGCAGGATAATAAATATGTGCAGAATCAGTCAAATTTTTAAGACTTTTCCTCTTTTATTGAAAACCTTTTTTGTGTGGTGCTTCTGTGGACATAGCTGGCAAAGAGAACTGTAAACCTAATTTCCTTTCTTACTATGGTTTTGTCTCTTCTGCTATCAGTATCATTGAGCTGAATTATTACAATAAGAAACTTTTAATGTAGTCACGGTTATAGCATTTTCACAACTATTACGAATTCTTTTGATAACCTGTCCAAATGTTTTGAGATGGGGGATTTTGGCCAAATTGTTCAGTATACTGAAGAAAAAGTTTCAATACATCATTTTGAGTTGCATATTTCAGCTTGCGCAGCCACCAAGTTTCTTGTGCACTTCTTGGCTTTTGGAGACACTTTGCCCTTCGGTCGCGAATCTCAGATTATACCAAGGTGTGGGAATTTCCTTTCCAAACACTCTCCAGTTTATGTGCCTCACTACACCTCATCAATCCATAATACATATACATCTTTGTGACCATTGTTTTTATTCTAAGCTGAGAAACAGGAGTCCATGCCCTTAACTTTGACAGCACTCAATCTGAATTTCACACAAAAATAAACACACAAAAAAAGCTGTATACACTTTCATTCAATTCATGTTAAGTTTAATTTATGCAACTTTTAAACATGTGCTATTTTTATCCTTTTTTTCACCAAAAAATTTGGGGCCTGATTTATAAGTCTTTTCCCAAATAGTTATTTAATTTGTTTTTATTTCATTTAAAAAATATGTACACTGCCCATCCACAGTTCTGACTGGGGTACAAATAAACAGACAAATAAAACCAAAACAGAAACAAACACTATAAAATACAGTCTAAATATGTTTCTCAATAACTTGAAAGGAGCAATCTACCTGGTAAACAAAAGCCTAAAACTTGCAACTGGGAAGGTCTAATAATCAAATATAGGCCCAAAAGACCAGCTCATTGGGCAGAAAGTTTTCTTAGAAAGCAAAGTTTTTACTTGCTTTCCAAATGAACTTGGAGATGGTTCAGCCCTCAGGGCATCAAGCAATGGGCCTACCACAATGAATATTGCTGCACTTGCCAATGGAGGGGAACAAACTAATGGCCCCCAACCCATCAGTTGACTCAATGCACAATTTAAGGACTTCAGTTTGTTTAGTTTACAATAGTCTACCCACATATAAAGAATAGTGTTTGCCCACAGGAAAGCCTCTTGCCCTCTGTTTGGGAGGCTGAATAAAAATATATGTGAGGCACTCTTATGATTGTAAAGATATAGTTATATCTTTACAGAAAAACTATGCTGTATCCTTAGAAACGTGCTTAATGCATATTTAGGGGCAAAAAGAGAAGCCTGCCATTATCTTACCGTGATATACATTTTCTGTATTGGGCAATCAGATTATATAACATCTGAGTAAGAACAAGTACATTTCAGGTGAGAATGGCTGTACCAGGAGCCCTCGTACCATATTTAAAAGAAAGCCTTTACATGTTGTGCAGTATTTCGGTACTCCACACAGTCAGTCCGCAGTGGACATGAGAGGTGTCAGCCATAGTGTCTGTAACAGGACCCGAACTATAAGGTCATCTCTCTCCTACCCCCAGCTGTGGTACCTTAGGAAGAAAAGTTTCATTTTATTAAATTAATGAATTGCTTCACACAATGGTGTACAACACAAACTGAAATACAATAACCTCCAATCAAATCAATAAGTAGAATCAGATATCATTACCAACCTTCAAGAAGAAAGTAGGCTCAGGCTCCAGGCCCCTGCTGTTCCTTCTCATCTGTTGCACTTCTAAACCGGAAACCTGCATGAGAAAAGGAAGGGAGAGAGAGAGAGAGTCCCAGGAACCTGGAGCCTGAGCTCAGACCTTTGTCTCTGTGGGGGATCCACTGCCGAAACTGTTCCTTCCGTCGCCACTGGTGTGTGGGGTCCTCTGCCTTCTCTCCCTGCCACTGGTCCAGCACCCAGGTATCCTTCAGCAGTGAGTCACTGCCAAGCATCACAGATGGGAGGAGATGGAAAAGCAAGGTAGTAGTTTGGGATGGAGAGACAGATGGAGCTTTTGAGAGTGAGAGGCTGGGAAGAGAAAGCGGGAGAGGAGGACAGAGGAGGAGCTGGGGGCAGGGGAGGATCAAATGGATGGAGGGAAAGTTGAATGAAAAAGCAGATGAAGGGAAAACTAGAAAGGGAGAGCTGAGGGATTTAAAAGGATAGAGAGAGGAGGAGCTAGAGGATAAGGAACTGGGAAGCGAAATGAGGGTGATCTGCAAAGAGATAGAGGGCAAGGAGGCAGCAAAGGGGGTTGAGAGACAAAACAATTGGGCGAGGAGGAATGGGGAGATGAAGGATTAGGACAGGCAGTAGGGGGTTTGATATGAGATCTGAGGGTGATGGATAAGAGACATATGAAGGATGTGGGGGGGGGGGGGGGGGGAAGCTAGAAGCAATGGTGAGAAGTCATATGACTAAGGAAGATAAATGGAGGAATAGATGGAGAAATGTGGCAAAGAGGCTCATAAAATGAAAGAACCAGGAAGAGGCATAAGGAGAGAAGCCATAAAATAAAAGCAATGAAGAGACTGAGAATGATATGAGAAAAAAAAAAAATCAGAAAGCAAAGGTAGAACAAAATGTGTTTTCAAGTTAGACATCAGATTATACAAGTTTTGAAAGCTTTTAGACTGTATTTTGCAGTTATTGACATTTTATTAAATTATATGTGTAATAATTGACGTAGAGTTTCTGTACTCTGCAATATCACGCTGCAGGTGTGGGTGAAAGCTGGACAATATTGACCTTACCCCCAACTCCTCTGACCACTCTGCCTGGAGTGCCAAGCTCAGTCAGACTGTGTGTGAAGGAAGGTGGGGAAACTGGGCTTCAGACTCCCCATTTTAAAGTTTGCTGTGATGCCCACTTGCATCCAGAGGCAATATCCTGCACCATTTACCATGTTTAACACCACGATTCTGAAAACCCGGGACCGGAAGAGAACCACAAATTACCGGCCATATGAATGCCAGTCTGCACGAGGAAATTGTGGTCACTGTTCTGGCCACCCAGGGCTGCAGGATGAGCAGGACCACCCGGGGGAGGGGGGGGGCACTCAGGGGTACAGGTTTTTAAAGAATTTTTAAAAAGAAAAGGCATAACTTCACATTTTTACTGTAAAGAGAATGAGTACACCTGCTGAAATATTGCACAACCCAACTTTTCTGGCACAGACATCCTCCCAACTGGGCATTTGAGCAAGAAACAATGATGAAGACTTAGATTGGGCTAAGGAGACCACAACACACGGTGGCACCTCCCCACAGCTGAAGGGGCATGCTCAGCTGCATGCAGGTATTCCACTTCCTCATCGTGACATTGCATCCCCCCCCCCCCAGGTTAGGACAAACAGGGAGAAGTGGACCGCAGTGACACCGAGTGCTATGCAAAGACGACGCCCAATGAGGTGGTGGCATTCTCCTGCTGCCACTCAAACAGGAGAATCAGCAGGGCAGAGGTAGGGCCAAGGCAAAAGGAGCAGCACCCACAGCTATTTCAGCTGCAGGCCTGCCCCTCACCTCCCCATTTCTTGTCCTGCCCACCCATGACCAGGTTATTAAGTGTCCTGGGGCATGGAGGGGGGGGGGGGGGAGAAATTGGCTTCTGTCGCAGTACAGTAAGAGGACACACAGCAAGTAATATGTAAGTCATGGTGAGCAGGGACAAAGAAATGGGTTTTCCTGCCCACATTGTTGGTTGCAAAGTTTGTAAGGACTCTGGTGAAGCAATATTCAAGTCGAGGTTTATACAGGTGGGGTGAGCAGACAATAACACACAAATTCACTGCTTCAGAGGGATCCAACTTGCTCTTTTATAGACTGTGGGATGGCCCACAGATCAGATGTTCAATCAGCAATCAAAATTAGAATTACAGGACTATACTGGGGAGCTTTTGACACCATTCGCAGCAGTGACCGGTTTCACTGTTATGGTTGGCACCCAATGGAAGAATGCTGATGATTGCTAGATATGCAACTTGTCTAACAAAGCTGTGTGCTCAGGAGTACAAGTGCAGCCTAGTTTTTATGTTTGAGAGGTTTGTTAAGGAACTATTATCTTAATATTATTTAATTGTTGGTATTAAAGCAATGTATGCTGCAGCCATACATATCCACTATAAAATAAGATATTTTTGTTGAACAATTAGTGTGCATATGAATTTATTTTTTTTTTTTACAAGGGTCCAAGGTAACAGCAGAGCAGGTGGCGGTGGAGGGACAAGAGGAAAGGCTGATTACAGGTGGTGCAATGGGGACCCTGCACCACCAGATCTCCATTTCAAAATGGTACCAGCGGGCCATGAGGCCAGTTCCTTTTTATTGTATAGAGGTATTTTGGTACTTCCCTAGAGAGGTACCTCCATATAACAAAATGGTGATGGTCTAAAGGCCCAGCAACAGAGACCTGCTGGGGAAGGAGTATGTGGGGATCACTCCTCCCATTAAATCTACGGATGGATAAGTAGTTGGGAAAGTTTGGGGGGATTCCAGTGGGAGGCTGGGATCTGTGGTGATGGCAAGAGTAGCAGATTAGAAGGGGGCAGGTGGACCCCAAATTTTCTCTTTTTTTTTATTTGTTTGTTTCATTTTAAATAAAAACAAAACAAATGAAATGAAAAATTAAAAAAAAAACCCAAAAAAGAAAAATACCAAAACAAAAAAAAAAAGGTTCAGTGCCAATCCTAATACCCAAAGCAGTCTTTAAAAGTAAAGTGTAGGTGTTCTTTCTCTTTGAAACATGGTGCAAAGTCCATGGGTACCCACAGACTTTGCACCAAAATGGACAGTTTGAAAATTGCCCTCATAGTATTGAACTCATACATTTATTTGCAAGAAACGGGAAATGTAGAAACATGATGGCAGAAAAAGACCCCACGGCCTATTTAGTCTGCTATGCACACCAACTACTCAGCTCTGCAATCCCCAAAACTTCTTCAGAGATCCCCTGCACTTGTCTCATGTTTTCTTGAATTCAGATACTATCCTTGTCTCTACCACCTCCACTGGGAGGGTGTTCTTCCTTAAATTACCCCGGAGTCCATCCCCTATAACCCCTTCCTTGGCAATCTCCCGGAATGCAGGGGCTCACTGGATCCCAAGGGCACTTTTCTCCCAACTCTCTCTTGCTCCACTCTTAATCCACGCAGTGCACTACAGGCCCTGGGGTGCTGGGGTTCTATTAGTCAGGAAGAGGTCTTAGTGGATAACACATTAAAATCATCAGCTCAGTGGGCTGCGGCAGTCAAAAAAGCAAACAGAATGTTGGGAATTATTAGGAAGGGAATGGTGAATAAAATGGAAAATGTCATAATGCCTCTATCGCTCCATGGTGAGACCGCACCTTGAATACTGTGTACAATTCTGGTCGCCGCATCTCAAAAAAGATATAATTGCGATGGAGAAGGTACAGAGAAGGGCTACCAAAATGATAAGGGGAATGGAACAACTCCCCTATGAGGAAAGACTAAAGAGGTTAGGACTTTTCAGCTTGGAGAAGAGACGACTGAGGGGGGATATGATAGAGGTGTTTAAAATCATGAGAGGTCTAGAACGGGTAGATGTGAATCGGTTATTTACTCTTTCGGATAGTAGAAAGACTAGGGGGCACTCCATGAAGTTAGCATGGGGCACATTTAAAACTAATCGGAGAAAGTTCTTTTTTACTCAACGCACAATTAAACTCTGGAATTTGTTGCCAGAGGATGTGGTTAGTGCAGTTTGTATAGCTGTGTTTAAAAAAGGATTGGATAAGTTCTTGGAGGAGAAGTCCATTACCTGCTATTAAGTTCACTTAGAGAATAGCCACTGCCATTAGCAATGGTAACATGGAATAGACTTAGTTTTTGGGTACTTGCCAGGTTCTTATGGCCTGGATTGGCCACTGTTGGAAACAGGATGCTGGGCTTGATGGACCCTTGGTCTGACCCAGTATGGCATTTTCTTATGTTCTTATGTTCTTATGTTAATCTCCAGGGCCCTAGGTCTCCCAATTCCTTTAAGTTTATCTGTCTCCACATTACTCACATTTAGGATGTCCTTGTCTTATGGCACCTCAGACCTTGAAGGAAGACACTGGTAGGGTGTTCAACCAACATTTACTGCAACCAAAAACACCTGAAGTCCAATTCACCTTCTCACAAAATATAAACAGTCCAAAAGGTCTCTCTTCTCTTAGTGCTGAAAGCTCGTTAGTGGCAAAGCCCAAACCTCCAGATGTTAGAAAGCGGGCTCTCCGTGGGGCTTGGATCTCCTTATCTCTCTCTCTCTCATGCTATGCTTGCACTTCTGGTGGTGGAATGTCCCCCTGAAAAGTGTTCAAAATCCAAAATCCATCAATGGACTGGAACTGGTGGCAAAAGAATTCCTCCCAAAAGCACAAGAATAAAACTCTCTACAAAAATGCATCTCTCTTCTTTTCTGTTGAGCAGCAGGGAATGACAGCACCTCTTCCTGACCTCCCAAGGCAGGGATGAAAATACTTCTTAGGAAGGTGCAGGCTCCCCAAGAACAAACTCTTGGCAGAAATAAAAAGCTTCTTCAAAAAACTCCTCTTCCAACTCTCACCAGAATTCAGTTATTGAAAATGTGCAGGCCTCGGTCTATTGATCTTATGGATGTGCAGCAGAATTAGACACAAGAATACATATTCACAAGACAGACATGGAGGAGATCATCTGAGTCTGCTCAAATATCTTTTTTAGAACTATGAGAAAAAAAAATGCTGCTAGTGGAATATGTTCAGCAGTTTCACCATATATAGCTCAAAGATTTTGCTGAAGAGAGGCAACATTCAAATTCATTTAGGCCTGGATTTATCAAAATGTGGTAAGTATTGCATGCGATAGCAAAAGGGGTATGATTTATGCAAATATTCATTTGTGCTAGGAGCCAGACCTGTTGTATTTCTCACATATAACCACTAGAGGGGACCATGTTTACTGAGGGAGAGGGAGAGGGAGAGAGAGAGAGAGAGAACCTAGCCATGATGTTATCTCCCAAGATAGGTATTTGTATCCCTATGGGAGGCCCACCTAGTAGCTCGAGGTGAGGTTTAGGTATCAGTATAGGGGTTAGGGGCCCCTTTGACATTCAATGTTAGATGTACGAACAGAACAGTGGTCTCTTGTGAACATTTGATGACCCTCGGAGTGAGGAAACTCACTCCAAGATGAGATGAGTACAATGTTCTCTCCACCTAACTTGTTGTTATCCAAGTAGAGAGTCCATCAAGCTAGGTGGAGAGAACATTGCCCAAATCTCATCTTGGAGTGAGTTTCCTCACTCCGAGGGTCATCAAATGTTCATAAGAGACCACTGTTCTGTTCGTACATCTAACATTGAATGTTAAAGGGGCCCCTAACCCCCTACACTGATACCTAAACCTCACCTCGAGCTACTAGGTGGGCCTACCATAGGGATACAAATACCTATCTTGGGAGATGACATCATGGCCAGGCTATCTCTCCCTCTCTCTCCCTCTCCCCCCCCCCCCCATTGGAGGCTCTGGGAGCTTCAATTCACCCAGTCACAGCCACTATCACAATTCAAAAAGCTGTTGTTAAAATCAGCATTAAGTCGGTGCAATAGCTCTTTGCAGCCAGGCAAACCCAGCTCTCTCCCCCTTTTTGCATTGCACTATACAAAAAAGCCTTAGTGCATTTTGATAAATGACCCCTTTAGTTTGGTGAGTTTAAAAATTGTATAAAATAAAGATTGCTGAGTTCACAATGGTTGTGTAAGCAGATTGGACTTCTGGAGTGCCTGTCAGGAGCATCGGACTCAGGGATAATGTTTCACCTATCCCTTTTTTTCTCATGCATCACATCTTTTTCCTTAGAACTGCTGCAGGGATTATGCCTTCATAGTGTCAAATGGAACTTATTGACATGATAAAGGAAATACTCATAACTGGAGAGAAAATATTCCTGAGGCAAGTTTTCTGTATGTATTTCCTGATTTTCATTCTGTGTTTTGCTCATTATGGTTATTCTGTTTAACTGTGCTACACTGGGCAGGTGTATATAGTGACACCATCCTACATTGTTATAATTGAATAAAAAATATTGTGAGCTGCCAAAAATCCCATAACTGACATAGGCTTCTATTAATCAACATTCAAAGCCATGCAAACATTACACAAAAAATGTGAATCTCCACAGGAGATAACCAATTATCCTTTAAGTGGACTTGAATATCTTTTTTCACAGCAGAGGAACAAATGCCAGAGGTCAAATATCTCCAAATATTTGGCTGCTTATTCTATTCAAAATTTATGCAAACTAGAGTTCATAGTAAGTTGTGCTGGGTTTTGGATGTACCAGTCCATGAAGAGCTTGCTTAGGATGTACTAATTAAGCCATCAGTCAAATAAAGATGTAATCAGTCAAGCTCAAGGCACCATGAATAGTTAAATATGAAAAATTGGTCCATATATTGCATGTTATTGTGAAGCATACACATAAGAAGCTGAAATTAACACAGATTTGAAAGTTGTAAGAAGAAGTGTCAATCAAGGCTTCAACCATATGCAAGCTTTGTTTCACAATATAACAGAAAAATACATAAGCATATGATGGACAAATGGTACGTCTTGATTAGCAGTAAGGCTCATAAGTTTCAGGCTTGTACTAGTTTGTGTGTACGTTACTATGTGGGTATTACATGCATGTTTAGTTTTCACACTGTTGTGTAACACAAATGCCATATAAAAGAGGGTCAAGTATACATGGTGCTCTGTGTAGCTGGCAAATTTAAGGCATCTAATAGATTAGCTCCTCTGGAATCTTTCAAATGGGTACAAACTGGTACATTAATTTCAGGGGATATCATAACTGGAGTAGTAGTTAGTACAGAATGGGATAAGGCAATCCAAGAAAGGAACAGTCTGTAATAAGAGAACTTACATTAATTATTATTGTCATTTAAATAGTGCCTTAAACCTGGGTGCGGTACAGCATCAGGTACAATGAGATCCTGTCCCAGAGAGTTTACTATTTAAATGGGCAGCTGAGGCAATGATAGATTGTGTCTTATTATAATTAATTTTGAACCTCTAGATTCTCCCAAAGGCATTCAGATCAGCAAGTACATTAGTTAATGAGACACTGGCTTTGAAATCATTAAAATTACAACATCTGCATACAGAGCAATTTTATCATTTTTTAAATTTATATTTCACCTTATAAGACACTTCAAAGTATTGTAGGTATTTACCTGTCCCAGGGAGTTTACAATCTAAGGACCTGACTTACTAAGGATTTTCTCCCATTCGGTGTCTATGGGGAAAATGCTTAATAAGTGAGGCCTCAAGTTTGTACCTGAGGCAATGGAGGATGAAGTGACTTGCCCAAGGACACAATCGGGCCAATGCAATCAGTCGCTCAGGTCAACATGCCGCTAAATGCGCGGTTGGTCATGCCATTTGGATGCACTAGACTTATGCTCGTGCTCGATGCAATTCTGGGATTAGCGGGTCCAAACCATGCATCCAAACCAGAGTGTAGCTAATAACGCTCATCATATGTAAAGTCCATGTAGGTGAGGCTATTAGCTACTAACTCATAATTCAAAAAATTCCAGTGCAGCCAATATGCCCATTGTAACGCGGCAAATTTAATGACAGCCTGGGAGCTGGCATGAAGGCACGCCGTGCTCAAGGGCTCAACCAAAAAACCCCCAAAATCCTGCTTTCTGTGGTTCCTCCTGTTAGTATCGTCGCAATACAAAGAAGGAGGAACCACAGAAAGCAGCATCGGGCAATAAATAGTCTTCTAAAAAAAAAAAAAAGAAAATTCTGGGAGCCAAATATACACGCACAATATACATAGTCCAGGCCATGTATATTGTGCCAGTTGTGGGAAAAAATGGACGCTTGCATTGAGCATCCATTTTCCTAACCTGCGCTGACAGACACATCTCCTGGGCACCCGATGCCAAGGAGGGTGCTAGGGATGCACAGTTTCCCCTAGCTCCTCATTTTTAACATGGCAGCTCATTAGCTTACTGCATCATGAGCCCAGGAGATGTGGATGGGCGCGCGTTTGGAAAGTAGGCGCTCAATCATGAGTGCCTGTTTTTCGCACACTGATATTGCATCGGCCAGAAGGAGTGTCAATGATAGAGCAATTTGTATATTCAGAATTCAGGCAATTTGGCACAGATATCCAAGTGAAAAAGTGTGCACCTTCAGTCTCCCCTCCCTCCATCCCCCTTCTAGCCCCCAGCCCCACCATCACCCCCTTTTCACCCTACCCCCAACCCCACCAAAATGCTCTGTCCTTGCCCCATCCTCCTACCCTCTGCCAACACCACCAACAACATACTCATTGTTTGTCTCTTCTTCTTACCCTCTGCCACCACCATGTCAACACCAGCTGTCTGTGGAGGTTGCAGGCTGGAGCCTTCCAGGGAGAGCCATGATGGCTGTGAAGAGCTAGGGAAGCAGTATTATTTCTATACTGCAAGTATTAGGGGTTGGGACACACCTAGCAAAGCCTCATTGGCCAAAAGAAGACCCACTCTTGATAGCACACCTGTTTAAATCCCTAGCCAATAGATAGTCTCTGCTGGCACTACGAATCCCTAATTCACTGTGCTGGGTCTTTAAGGGGTGCTATGAATCTGGTTGAGCTGTTTTGGATCTCATTCCTTGCTTGCCTTATAAGGAAACACTCTTGGATCCTTTTGTTTCTCCTTGTGAGATAGTGCCCCTAGTGTTCCCCTATTTACCTATGCAGGACCCTCTCAGGAATAACCAATGCAACTCAGACAGGGACATTTCACTCCTGAAGAAAGGCTTCATTGATGCAGTTGGGACTCTGCTTCTACTGTGCCAGGACTAGGAACTAGCATGCATGCTGTCCACTGAAGCTGGGAAACTAACAAGCCTAAGATCTAATGGGGAGGTGATCCTAGGCTTCATGACTCCAGCTCCTCAACTGACTCTCCTGGTAACTATTTCAGTCACCAGGTGTTGGTTGATTCTGGCACTGGGAGGAACTTCATAATGAAGTGGACCACTTACAGCTTCCTGTAGTTGCCAGAAATCAACCCTTTGCCATCTCCTCCATTCATGAGGATCCTCTCCCCAGTCAGATCGCCTTGGTTACAGCATCCTTGTGCCTATGCACTGGCTTGCTACATGTGGAGAACATAGTCTTCCATATCATCGACAAGGTGGTACATCCCATTGTGCTGGACTTACCCTGGTTGCAACTCCACACTCCACACTTTGACTGGGGTTCGCTACAGCTGATAAGCTGGGGCTCCCATTGCCACAACTTGTGCCTGCAATGCACTGAACCACCACCTCGCTTGCAATTGGTGACAATCCTGGTAAGGCTACTTCCACAGTATACCGATTATTCCAACGTGTTTTCCAAGCTCTGCCTTTCCATAGGGTGTACACTGTGCCATCAATCTGCTGCCTAACACCGAATCGCCTCATGAGAGAGTATATCCCTTATCCTCCCCGGAGGCAAAAGCGATGTCAGAGTACATCAAATAAAAACTTGACTGGGGTTTCATCAGGTCCTCCACATCTTCCACTGGGGCAGGTTTCTTCTTCTTCTCCAAAAAGTATGGCTCATTGCATCCATGTATCAATTAAAGGGGGATGAATGAAATAACAAAAAAGGACCGGTACTCTTTACCACTCATATCTGAGTTATTTGACCATCTCCAATTATCTAGAGTATTTACAAAGCTGGACTTCCACAGTGCCTACAATCTAAATAGGATCAAACACGGAGATGAATGCAAGACAGCATTCAGTATGAGATGGATATTACGAGTACCTTGTGATGCCCTTCGGTTTATGTAATGCTCATGCCGTATTTCAGAAAATGATGAATGAAATCTTCAGAGACCTCCTCTACATCTTTGTTATCATGTACCTTGATGACATTCTCATCTTCTCTAAGGATCTCAACTCCCACCACCAGGGTGTTCACCTAGTCCTCCAGAGGCTATGAGATAACAAACTGTATGCAAAGTTGAAGAAATGCCTTTTTGAGAGAGACTCTTCCTTCCCTAGGATACATCCTATCTAGCAAGGGCTACCATATGGATCCAGATAAGGTCAAGTGTATCCAAGACTGGCCACAACCCTTCAGTCTTCGTGCCCTGCAAAGATTCCTAGGCTTTGCCAACTATTATTATTATTTCATTCCCAACTACTCCAGAATTGCGGAATCACTCACAGCACTCACCTGAAAAGGAGCCAATAACAAAGCCTGACCTTCAGAGGCAGTCAGTGCCTTCCATGAATTGAAGGATGCATTACTTCAGAAGCCATGTCTCCATCACCCTGACCCCACACGTCCCTTTATCATCTAAGTCGATGTTTCCTTGCTGGAGGTAGGAGCAGTACCGAGTCAAAACTCTGATACAGTAGTACTTCACCCCTACTACTTTCTCATGAAAAATTTCCACACAGAATGCAACTATGGGATCGGGGACAGAGAAATATTGGCTATCAAACTTGCCCTTGAGGAATGGTGCCATTGGCTCAAAGGCATTCAGCATGTTATTACTATTTACACTGATCACAAAAACTTAGAATACTTCATCATGCTCAACAGCTGAATGCCGACCAAGCCCATTGGTTGCTGTTCTTTGCACATTTTGATATCGAACTGAGGTACCAGCCAGCCACCAAGAATGACTGAGAGGATGCCCTCTCCTGGTCCTTTCTGGCAGAGGACACCCTGGATCCACCCAGGCACATTATTGATCCAGCTCAGATCCTTCTGACCTCCACAATTACCATTCCATCAGGGAAGACAGTTGTTCCACACAAACTCTGAGAAAAGATGTTAAGGTGGTCCCATGATACCCATGTCACAGGTCATCCTGGATGGGCCCAAACTCTTGTGCTGTTCAAGTAATACTACTGGTGGTCCCAGATGCAGAAAGATGTTCAGGCCTACATGGATTCCTGTCCTACCTGTGGACAGCAAAAACCTTTATTGGGATGATGGAGGGGGTTGTGTTGTGTCTGTCGGTGCCCGACATCCTCTATCCACCCTCCTTACCTCTCTGACGCCTCCCTCTCCGTCCAGGGGAAGATTGGCTGCCGCGGCGTTCTCCTGCCACTTGTCCTAGGGCGTTCCCGGACCGGCTCGACGCTGCAACCGCCATGTTTCCTGGAGGCCTAGGGGCGCGCGCGTGGCACGGCCCCGATTGAAGTACCGGCATTGGCGCGAACCTCGAAGGCGTCCCCCGAAGATGATGTCACCCGCAACGGATATTTAAGGTCTCAGAATTTGCTAACACATTGACTTAGCAAGGGTTTCGCTACCTAAGGTACTCTGCCTCCTCAGACTTACCAGAGGTACCCGCTCCTCGGGGGCCTTGCTCTCTCCTTGTTTTTTCAGGTGACAGTCTGAAACCGGTACTCTCTCCTTGAGGGCCCTGATCCCAGACTTGCTTCGTATACTCCTCTGCCTGGAAGTCTTCACTACCAACTATATCAGCTACATCAGTGAGTTTCCATCATTCTCTCTGAGTTTTCCCTGGAACCATATACTCGCTCCTCGAGGGCCTATACTTTCTAGCTCATGGGCATCATTGGAACATTGTGTGAGTGTTACCATCTGCATACCCTGCCTACTGACTATATCTCAGTCTCTCTTCAGCTCAGCCTCCAGGGATCGCTGTTCCAGTATCTGAGGGACTACAGCCCAGCCAGGCTTGCCAGCTGACTACTGCCATCTCTGGTGGTTCAGTATACTGTCTAATAAAAGAACTAGTGTGTGTTTGTCTCCTAACTTTGAGCCTGACCGGTGGTCCCTCTCGGGATCATCCCCCGGGGGCGTGGTCATCTGCCACTGGTCCAAGGATCCACCCTCAACTCTCATATATAACTACAGATCTCGAACAGAGTGCTAGCTACTATCTGATTGCTCCTCCCATCAGGCATCAGATCAATAACAGATTGCTAACTCCTAGCATCAGATCCTGAACAGAACAGATTGCTAACTCCATGGATCCAGCACAACTCAGTGCTTTGCAGGCCATACCGGGCCTGGCCCAATGTTGTGATGGTTATTTAACTTAACGACGGTATAGAAGAGTTTTTAAATAAAAAAATAAATTGTGGAGCAGCAAGACGCTTTGGAGAAGCTTACTTCAGCATTTCATCAACTACACACACAGAAGGTTCAATGCACAACCTCCAACCAAGAAGGTCAGTCACCAGAGGTAACTTTGAAGACTGCTGTACCACTGGCGGCTCCAATCCACTGTCCGGAGAAATCCAGAAGACCCGGGGCTTTTTGAACCAATGCTGCATGCACTTTGCTTTACAGCCGTCTCTATTTCCTACAGCTCTCTCCAAGACTACCTACATCCTTTCATACCTGGATGGTAGGGCTCTGTCTTGGGCATCCACCTTGTGGGAATGCAAGGACTCTATTTTGCAAGACATAGAAGGATTTATGGACTTGTTTAAATCCGTTTTTGATGACCCTGCTCGAACTACTATTGCCGGTTCTGCTTTAGTGGATTTGAAGCAAGGCAGCAGATCTTTGGCTGAATTTGCCATAGAGTTCAAAACTCTTGCAGCAGAACTTTTCTGGGACCCTCGGATGTCTCAAGACTCTCTTCTGCAGAGGCCTGGATAACCGTTTGAAGGACGAGCTGGCCGCTCCCCAAACACCTGACTCGCTGGACGAATTAATAGCCTTAGCTACTTGGATTGATCAACGACTTCGGGACAAGGTGAAGGAACTCCGGCCTAGCGTGCTACCCGGTTTGAAACAGGCCAGTGCTGTCTCTACACCTCGGATGGTTCCAGTAATCCCTGCTGCTAATACACATGAATCTATGCAACTTTGTCATGGATGCTTGACTTCAAAGGAGAGAAGATTTCAGAAGAAGCGCGGACTTTGCATGCACTGTGGTCAACCCGGCCATGATGTTTCTACATACTCCATTTGTCCAGGAAACGGACGGGCCTAAGTCCTGCAGGAGGACTGTTCTTAGGCCATACTGCGACATCTCCTCTGCTATCTCTCCCAGCCTCTTTGACCTACGGACCGATCACGGTTCAGAATCCTGCTCTAGTGGACTCAGGGGCAGGAGGCAACTTCATTCTCAAACATCTAGTGGAAGATGTGAGGAGTCCTCTCAACAAGCTGAAAGATCCACTACAGTGTCATCTTTTGAAGTGGGCTTTGGACGTTTTCCAACACTGCCACTTCCACTGAAGCTCTCAGTGACGTCTCCGGCAGCTCAATCTACTGCTGATGATATCCATAAATTGTGGGCTCAGACAAAAGACATGCTAATCAAAGCAAGTGATTGTGTCAAGAAGTATTACGACGCATACCATGCGCAAGCTCCAGTCTTCAAGCCAGGAGATAAGGTCTGGTTGTCCACCAAACACCTCAGACTCAAACTACCTTCCTCTCGGTTTGCTCCTCGCTACATAGGTCCATTCCCAGTCCTCCAACATATTGGCCAAGTTACCTATCGTCTGAAGCTACCAACTGGGCTCCACATTCATAATGCCTTCCATGTTTCTCTCTTGAAATCACTCATACTTAGTGAATTTTCTTCCAAGACTCAAGATCCACCTGTCATCTATGCAGAAGATGACTTGGAATACAGAATCGAAGAAGTCCTGGATGTTCATAAGAGAGGCAAGACTTTTGAATACCTTATAAAATGGGAAGGTTTCAGCCCCAAAGAAAACTCTTGGGAGCCTCACACCCATATCCTGGACAAAGAGATGCTTCGTCAGTTCCATCTCACGCATCCTTCAAAACCTAAGCCTGGTACCTGAAGAGGAAGTCGCCCTTTGAAGGGGGGGTACTGTTGTGTCTGTCATGCCAGACGCCCTCTCTCCGCCCCCCCCCCCCCCTTACCTCTCTGGCATCTCCCTCTCCGTCCGCAGGAAGATTGGCTGCCGCGGCGTTCTCCTGCCACTTGTCCTCAGGCATTCCCAAACCGTCTCGACGCTGCAACCACCATGTTTCCTGGAGGCCTAGGGGCGTGCGCGTGGTGCGGCCCCGATTGAAGTACCGGCATTGGCGCGAACTTTGGGGATGTCCCCCGAAGATGACGTCACCCACAACGGATATTTAAGGTCTCAGAATTTGCTAACACATCGAGTTAGCAAGGGTTTCGCTACCTAAGCTACTCTACCTCCTCGGACTTATCAGAGGTACCTGCTCCTCAGAGGCCTCGCTCTCTCCTTGATTTTTCAGGTGACAGTCTGGAACCGGTACTCGCTCCTTGAGGGCCCTGATCCCAGACTTGCTTCGTATGCTTCTCTGCCTGGAAGTCTTCACTACCAACTATATCAGCTACATCAGTGAGTTACCATCATTCTCTCTGAACTTTCCCTGGAACCAGGTACTCGCTCCTTGAGGGCCTATACTTTCTAGCTCATGGGCTTCATTGGGACATTGTGTGAGTGTTACCATCTGCATACCCTGCCTACTCACTATATCTCAGACTCTCTTCAGCTCAGCCTCCAGGGATCGCTGTTCCAGTATCTTAGGGACTACAGCCCAGCCAGGCTTACCAGCTCACTACTGCCATCTCTGGTGGTTCAGTATACAGTCTAATAAAAGAACTAGTGTGTGTTTGTCTCCTAACTATGAGCCTGACCGGTGGTCCTACTCGGGATCATCCTCCGGGGATGTGGTCATCTGCCACTGGTCCAAGGATCCACCCTCAGCTCTCATATATAACTACAAATCTCGAACAGAGTGCTATCTACTATCTGATTGCTCCTCCCATCAGGTATCAGATCAATAACAGATTGCTAACTCCTAGCATCAGATCCTGAACAGAGCATCAGATCAATAACAAGTTGTTACAGATGTAGCCATCCCCCAGGGAACCCTGGACCCATGTGTCCACCGACTTTGTGGTGGATCTCCCTCTCTCAAATTGCTGCACAATCATGTGGGTTGTGGTCAACAGGTTCTCATATATGGCTCTCTTTATCCCACTTCCTGGCCATCCCATGGTCCAGAGCTGGCCCGACTATTCATATTCCACATCTTCCACCTGCACGGCCTGCCCAAACATATTGTCTCTGACCATGGGACTGAGTTTACAGCTAGGTATTGATGCTCCCTCTGTAAAAAATGTAAAATCTCCTTGGATTATATGACGGCATACCACCCCCAAGCCACTGATCGCCAAGACAACTTGGTTGCTCTCCTTCTGTGGGCAGAGTTTTCTCACAATTCCCACATCAGCACCACCACAGAGACATCTCCTTTCAAATTGTTTATGGAAGTCAGCTGTTACCTCCTTTGCCTATCCCATTGGCCGTTCCCTCACCGGCGGCTCAGTTGGCAGCTCAGGAGCTCAAAGAACTTTGGATCTGCACAAGGGAGATACATCAGAAAGTGGCTGAGAGGGCCTGGAAAGCTATGGACACACACTGAAGGCTAACACCATAGTTTAAGCCTGGGGACAAAGTCTGGCTCAGCACCCACCATATTCGGTTCCAGATGCCCACCATGCAGCTTGCTCCCTTATACATTGGGCCATTCCCAAACCTTCGCCAAGTAGGCCCAGTAACCTACCAGTTACACTTATCAACTTCTCTACCTTCCATGTTTCTCTTCTAAAACCGTTGGTCCTCTCATGGTCCTCCAGGAGATCACTGGATCCTCAAGAATTCTCAGAAGATAATATTATATATCAGGTAAAAGAGGTCTTGGACTGAAGATGAAGGGGAAAGAAATGGGAATATCTTCTTCCCTGGGAGGGTTATGATCCAGAAAAGAATATGTGGGACCCCTTCTCTAACATTTTGGACAAGAATCTGCTAAAAGAATTCCATGCCACACACTCTAGGAAACCTAAACCCTCAGGAAGAGGGTTTAGGGAAGGGGGCAATCGGCAGTCTATGGGCCCATTCCATGGATCACCGCTCTTACCACCAGCCCAGACCCTGGCACACATCTCCTCGACTCTGCAGTCAGCCTCCCCAGAAAGGACGCAGCTCTCCGATGCAGCGAGGCTAGGCCAATGCCACCACTGAAGGGATTCCTTAGGTGTGCATGCATCCAACTTGCAGGCATTTAAAAGGCCTGTGGCAGGAAATCCCCTATGGCGCCTTTTGATGACATCAGACTCTTTCAATATTTCAATATTTAAGGCAACCTCTCCCTGCAGCCTATGCTTCAACAATAGGTCAAATCCTCCTGAAGAAGTGCTTTGCATCCATGTTCTTGGTTCCTGTTTCCAGGTTTCTGCTGTGTTTCATTCCTGTACTCCTGTGTCCTGTTCCTGATTCCTTGGCAGTCTGGTTTGTTTCCTGAGTTCTTGTCTTCATTGTTAGTCTTTCCTTTATCTGTCTTTAGCATCTCATCTTGCTCCTGTGGTCTCTTATCCTTCTTTCTCCTCTTCGTTACTCATCTCTTTGGATTGGACTTCTGGCTTTGACCTTGGACCGGACTTCTGGCATTGACTTGGATTGGACTTCTGGCTTGACCTCGGATTGGATCTCAATGCTGCTTGACCTCTCCCTGACCATGCCTGCTTCCATTTCTGACTGAACGCCACCTGCCCAGACCACTACCTGAACCACGACACTGCAAGAACGCTGCCTGTCTCTGACCAGAGCCTGAAACGGACCCTATTGACTGCTGCTTGTCCTGACTCCACTTCCTTCTCCTTCTTCCTTCCTTCACCTCCACAGAAGCCTGCATGTAAGAGCAACCAACTCCTGACACCCGAGGGCTCAACCTAAGGGGATTCTGGGCTGGTATTGGCGAAGCTCCGGTTGGGCCTCTGCTACTGCCAGTCTGTCTGCTAATGGTGGGGACCTGCAGGGCTCCTCCCTGTGGGTTGCGCCAACTCCCCCTTGGCCTAAGGGTCCACATCCACAACACCATCATGGTCTGGTAAAAGCAGGCCGGACTGGCATTTCATGACAATGCCTTCCAGTTTGAGAATGTAACCCCTTTTTTGGAGGTTTGTTGGTCCTTAGGCACATAAATAATTTATTTCTTCAGGGGCTGCTCTGGCTAGCAAATAACAATCAAACAACCAAATCATGTACTGGTAACAACTATAAAGCACCTTATTACCGACCCAACAAATTTTTGTTAGACCCTCTATTCACGAGCAGGCATGAAGCAGACCATCTCGTTTTTTATAAGGGGTCTTAATTACTTTAATTTTCAATTCATGAAATTTTTCTTTTTTTATATTATTGTAAAAATAGTCCCGATCCAAATTCATAGACAAAATGTCCAATTATTCAATCCAAGGCTAATGATAGTATTAAGATACTCATCCATAATATATCGATCCCAAACGTCCCCATCCATAAAATAACAATGCCATGCTTGACTCTCAATCCCTGGGGGGAGCACTATTTATAGAGGCAAGCTCTCGCTTATGGCCCAGACAATGTTAAAAGGTTACCAATGTATGTATGAACAGTACTGGTGCTTCCCATGAGGAGAGGCTGTAAGAATTCAAACACGACTAGGTCTAGGTTTTAATAAAAGTTTACTGATTAATATTCATAAATTAAAGTCCATCCATCCATAATATTAAAGTTATATCTGAATATTGGTAAATGTGTGGTTCTGGGTATGTAGGTGTCCATTTTCAGACATCTGGGTACCCCCATGGTGATTTTTAATGCGCACAGCTTACCCAGCGGCTAAGAAGGAATCCTAGTAGAGGTATCCCCAACTTTACTGCAAAAATCCTACCGTTGGTCATCTTCTCTTCAGACACCCAGCCCGTTGTGGTACTTTATTGTGTGGCAATCCAACTGGGGTTCTTCTGTCCTTGAGTGTTTCTCATCCTGTATTTACTGATATTTCTGGGGGATGTTCCTTGGGAAAAAGTCAGTGGGATCAGGCAAATTCTCAGCTCTGAAATCCCAGTGGGAAAGGGAGATCTTAAAACCTCCTCACCCTGCAAAGTCCAAAAAAATACTTGAAAGGTTAAACTTGATATATCTTCTGCCTTCACTGACTCTCGCATCAGGATCCATTACTGGTGCTTGCCTACCTAGGGTTTAGAGGAGGCTCACAGATCTTTGGTCCCCTGGTGAGAGCCCTTTTGCCCTAAAAAGGTATCAGGCTTAAAATATATCTCTCTGTAAATTAGAAGAAGGACCCTCTGGCAGGGAGTACACAGTGAGGTGTCACTTCTAAAAGAAACCCCTTTTGAGTGAAGCTGGGAGGCCTCACCTAGAATGTGGAAAAAAAAAATACATTTTTACTCCTTGTCTGCTTCATCCATCTGAGCCCAAAGTGTCTAAAAATGGCTGGGCTAAATAGTCTTTAGGCATCCAATCCAGACTCTCCAGGTGGGAGGAACTGATGAGCATGGATGGCTCCTTACTAGAGTGTTATACTTACAGAGACAGTGAGGTATGGTGGCCAGATCAGGAGGGTCTGCCACAAGAGCATGGGGAGAGGGTAGCAATGGCCTCAGTCATACTGTAGTAGAGTGCCACATACTCTGGTTCACACCCAGAACCTCCACTATACCTGTGGCACAGCTGTGTACCAGTATTCACAGTGAAACACAGATCTCTCTCTCTCTCTCTCTCTCTCTCTGCTAGGTACTGCAGATACATTGTGTCTACAGAGATCTTACCTCTGATACTGTAACCATGTAACAGTCAACAGAAAGAGACTTCAGTGCCTCCTATAACACAGTCACCACAAATAACAGACTACATTGCTCTCTCCCATCTGAACCTTTTATAAACTTTTGCTTTTACTCAAAGATCTTGAAAATCTGCCTCTTTTGTCTGAAATCCATCAGAGAAATGGCTCAAAGTTAAATTTTCTTTTCATTTTCAGGTTTAAACAAAATGAGGAAGGCATGCTGGGCTAGGCTGGATGTCCTTTCCCATTCCCCTGGGCTAGGCTGGATGTCCTTTCCCATTCTAATTCTGCTCTGTCTGGTTTAAAGAGCATGAAATGCACTTTCATTTGCCCATAGTCTTTAATGGATCTAAAAACAAAGGAAACAAATATTTTTGATGCATCATCCATTTGTCTTGAATGCAATGAACCAAATTAAAAATGGACTCATTTGTTGTTTTTTATCCATTAGTTTCAAACAAATGCACATCTCTTCTTTACAATATTGCCAATCACGTCTGCTGATACAGTTGCTACAGGGGAAGCTTCTATCACGTGCCCTCTGGCCACACCAGTGTTTGTCGCTAACATGCTCAAAAAACTCTTTAAATCTGATTCTTCTGGGACAGCATGTCTCCTTTCATCACACTACACAATCTGCTTTTATAACATCAAATCATTAAATTAACAGAGGAAAATGCTCTCAAGTCTTGATGAGGCTGGAACTCCTATTCCAGAAAAGTGATATTCTTCTCTCTTTCCTTTCATGTTCTAATACTATATGATGGCCTAGTTATAACCTTAAAATTAAAACCAAATAAATTATTAATGGCTCAAAGTGTCTGTCAAAACACTTGCAAAATCAAAAGGTGCTCAAAATCTATAAAAGTTGTTAAAATAAAAAAGTGAGAAATCTCTAATGCAAGCTTATAATTCTTTGTGAGGGAGTAGAGAACTGATAAAGATACTAGCTCTAATAATATTCTTAAGATTCACTATACATAGCCTCGTTATAGATCACATCATTCACAAACATACATTAAAATATTTTAAAACAATGTGTAAAGAACAATGGCTTGATACAACTATTCTTCAACATCAAACAGTCTATGACAGGTACATTGTATTGGAGGGTATTTTTTTTTCCATTTTTATCATTTAACTCTTTTTGACGCATTCTTCGCTAAGGGCCTCGCTCCAGCAGAAGCTCTAGACACCTGCTCCTCGGGGGTCTCTCGCTTCTAACTTCCCTTCGGGGTCCTCACTAAACTAGACAACCGCTCCTCGGGGGTCTCTTATTCTTTCCAGGATATTGGACCATTGTGTACTCGCTCCTCGAGGGCCTATCTACTTCATATCCTGCACCACTGACCTTCGGTCCCACCATTCTAACATCAGGAAGATGCCTTCTTTCTGTGAGTACCTCTACGAACCGGCGCTCCAACTCCACCCACCAGCCGCGGCGTTACCCGCAATGCGGGCTCCTGCCTATCATGAACATCTGGGTGAGACAATACTTCTGAGCCTGTTGAGGGAATTGGCACCTCATGGATCAGTGCCTTACCTTCCTGCATTACCAGCATCTATCACTGTAGTACAATAAAAACTCTAATCATTCTGTGTCTACTAACTGTGTCAGCCTATCGCAGTAGGTTCTCCACAGGGCTCCTCCCCGTGGGTGGTGTCATCTCCACTGCGACCAAGGGTCCACAATGCCTCAAACACAACAAACGGTTTACATCGAGGTACATAAAATAAAATTAAATATATAAAATGAACAAAAATGTTAAAAGTGCCAATACATTAAAATCCTGTTGCAAAGTACAATATCATTTAAAAATCTATTTAAAATAATTTGATTCTCTTAACTTACATATAGAAATATTAATCTATATGTAAAATTCTAAACCCTCTAAAGAGGACTCAGAACTAAATTAGTAAGCTATTGGAAGGTGGCTGGAGCACCATGGCTGAAAGGTAACACCTGGAATTGTTACAATCCAGAAGGTATTAAAAATGCAGCCTTCTCTGTAGATTTTCTAGTGAGAAGGGTCTGCCAATATCCTTTGGACAGGTTGAAAGTAGAGATATTTTATTTCATTTAATTGATCTAAGAATTTAGCTCAGGGATGGCCATCCTTTCACAGACCAAGAGCCAAAAAGAGAGCTCAAGAACCACACATTTTTGTAACTACTCTTTAATATTTAAAAGGTTATTAGCAATATTAATGGCATTACCTTTATCTTCTCCCCCCCCCCCCCTCCCGCTGCTGCTTGTGGATGCCAGGAGTCTACCATGCTCTGCCTCCCTTTTTGTCAACCTTCCCCACCACAATTTTCTCCTCTTTTTTCCTTTTCCCTTATTCCAGTTTTTATCATTCTCCAATTTTCTTCTCCTCTCCCCATTTTCTTCTTTTCTGCCTTCCTCCCAGCTTTCTCCTCCTCTCTCCTTCTCCCTCTTTTCAGCTTTCCCCAATTTCTTCTCTTCTCCCCATCTCCCTCTTTTCAGCTTTCCCCAATTTCATCTCCTCTCCCCATCTCCCTCTTTTCAGCTTTCCCCAATTTCATCTCCTCTCCCCATCTCCCTCTTTTCAGCTTTCTCCAAATTCTCCTCTCCCCATCTCCCTCTTTTCAGCTTTCCCCAAATTTCTCCTCTCCCCATCCACCACTTTTCAGCTTCCCACATTTTCTCTCTCTCTCCATCTTACTCTTTTCAGTCTTTCTCCCAGCTTTCCCCAATTTTCTCCTCCTCTCCCATCTCTCTTTTCAGCTTTCCTCAATTTCCTCCTCCTCTCCCATCTTCATCTTTCCCCAATTTTCCTCCTCTGCATCTCCCTCTTTTCAGCTTTCCTCCCAACTTTCCCCTCCTCTCTCCATCTCTCTCTTTTTTTTCTCTCCTCCCCCCCCCCCATCCCCACCCAAGAGGCTGAAATAGTGCCCTATTGGTGTCAAACAATGGTAGTAGAGCAATAGATTCTCAGTCTGGGCAATCTCTTTGGTGGTGGGAGCTCAACAAAATGACACAGTGAAGAGAGCCATTGCAGAAAAACAGTATGGTAGCCTCGGTAGCGAACAGCTGTGACAGCACAGTACAAAGTTAGCCTTGGCAGCAAACAGCAGCAGCAGCAGCATGGCTCAGACAACAGTGGGGAGAACAGTGTGGCTTTCAGACTAGTGGTAGCATGAAATTGGCACTACACCAGCAAGCCACTCGTGCTTCTTCACATGGCGATCCTCCATGTTCTCAGCAACCTACAGGTAGTGGAAGTTAGGAATTACAGCTTCCGCTGTAAGCAGGCCACTTAGATTTAAAGGGCCCATGGCCGGAAAGCTTCCAAGGTGTCCTCTGATGATATCATTGATCTTCTCCTATATAAGGCAGCCTCAGAGGTTCTCAACACCTCAGCAAAGGTTGTCTGCCTTGTCTTCAGCTTCAGCCACAGCCACCATTTTCAGTGTGTCTTCATCGTCAGCCTCAGCCACAGTCTTCAGTCTGTCTTCGTCGTCAGCCTCAGCCACAGTCTTCAGCCTGCCTTCATCCAAGCCTGTCTTCAGCCCATCTTCAGTCTAGCCTGCCCTTCAGCTCTGTCCATAGTTACAGATTTCTGGACTTTCTCTTAGTCTACCTATGCCAAGACCCATTCATCCACTGTCAGCACAGACCTTAGGGCCCAAGGTTGCGTCAATTGTGCCATGGCAAGACAGGCTTACGCTTACATCACTCATAACAGGTTGCTGAGGCCATGTGCTTGGTGAACGCATGTTGCAACAAGCCATCGCTGTCTTGGACACCCAGATGCAGAAGCAAAAACTGAATTGAATGTTCTCCTGAACAGGTTAATGCAACAGGCCCACCAGCAATTTAACCAAGTAAATGGCTTACTACAGACCTTGTCTCAGCACTTAGATATGATACAAATCCAACATCTGGGCCTATGACATGGCGTGTAGTCTCAGGGTGTCTATGGGACTGATTTCTGATGTTTGTGTGAGCAATAGGGGTGTGCATTCGGATTGACCGCATTAGTGAAACGCAACTCATTTTTTTTTTTTACTTAAAAAATTGATTCGACATAAACGATCGGATTTCCCACATATCGAACATAGATATGTTCGATATGTGGGAAATCGCGATTGTTGAGCCAAAATAAAAATATAAACCCCCTCACCCTCCTTAATCCCCCCCCCCCCCCCGACTTACCACAACTCCCTGGTGATGGAGCGGAGTGAGGACGCCATTTCTGCAATCCTTGGCGAGAAGCATGTGACGTCGGCGGCACGTCGAGTGACGCCGGCGTCACGTGATTCCCGGCTCGTTCACGCCGGACGGCTCGTTCGGCCCAAAAAGAACTTTTGGCTAGCTTGGGGGGGTCAGGAGGCCGGGAATCACGTGACGCCGACGTCACGTGATTCCCGGCAAGGATTGCAGAAATGACGTCCTCACTCCTCGCTCGATCACCAGGGAGTTGTGGTAAGTCTGGGGGGGGGATTAAGGAGGGTGAGGGGGTTTAAATTTTTTTTTTGCACATATGTACATATACCCAACTCATTGGATTTTTTTTATGTCCATATTGGCCGCAAGTGGGACCCCCTTTCGGACATAAAAAATATGAACATAAAATTTTGCTCTGCACATCCCTAGTGAGCAATTCCAAGTGCTGGGTTTAAAATTTTCAGGAGGTGGAGCACACTCTACACATAAGTGGATTTTCTATTACCAGAATCTCCCTTGAACATAAAGGGGTAGATTTTAAAAAATATGTGCGTGCATCCATGTGCGCATGCTACCTGCCACGCACACATCGATGTGCGATTTTATAACATGCGCATGCTGGTGTGTGCATATTATAAAATTGCAGGCGGCATGTACAAGGGGGGACAGACATAGGCCATAATCATGCCATGACACATCATCCGGCGTCCCCAATTCCCTCCCAGTCCGTTCCTATTAAGGAGTGGACTGGGAGGGAACTTCCCTACCCCCTACCCCCACCTCCCTTCCCTTATCCTACTCGCCCCCTATCCCTATCCTAGGTCCCCCCATTTTTTTAACTTACATTTTGCTCCTGCAAAGGAGCTATAGCAAGTTCCGCGTGCCGGCACCCTACCAACATGTGATCCCCGGCACAGCGGCAAATGGCTGCTGTACCGGGCCTCTAGTCCCACCCCGCAGATGGCCCCTCTGTCAAGGGATTACGTGCGTGGCCGGGCCCCTTTTAAAATGCACGCGACATCCACAAGGTCCGGTCACATACGTAACCCCTGTGTTTTATGCGCGCGGGCCATTAAAAATCGGGCCAAAATCATATACTTCTTACCATAAGGCAAAGAGGGTCCTTATCCCTAGTCTGTGACACATCTTGAGTGTGATGAGTTTAATACCAGTGTACCAGTAAGCCCAGAGCTATGCAGAAGACTGTACTCTCATATTTTCTGCTTCACTATGTCTTTGGCAACCATGGGGATCTCCCTTTTAACTCCAAACAAAACCTTGAACTGGACTTTCATCTCTTTGTGACAATTCTGGCAAGGTTCTCCTTCTATCTCACTAACTCTTGTACTATTCTAGTCCTTAGTAATGACTCCATGCCAAGCCACAATTCAATTTCCCAAATTCTGTTTATTCAATAATAGCTAACATTCAAGCATAGCAGTAACAGTTTGGAACAGGAATTTGGCAAGGTTTAAGAGAGCTCAACCTTTAAGCTTTCAAGCAGACACAAACATAAACAGAAAAGTGCTGTTCATAATCCTACTACTCCTGGGCTGGCTTGCCCAGATTAAAAGAATTCCATGCCATAGTTTCCAAGTGATTGACTAGAATAACCCTTATAGCCTGTTGGATGCAGGTTGTATAGGCGCTACCTAATCCCCTTATGCAATAAGGCGCTAATCCCCTTATGCAATAAGGGGATTAGCGCCTCCACAATGCACACCCAACATGGGGCAAAACTAATAGCACTCTTCACTTGCAAATGCACGTGAATGAGGCTAATAGCTATTCATTCCCAATGCAAAAAAAGACGCACATTTTTGCGCTCAGAAATTATTGCCAGCCCAGAGCAGGCATTAATTGCTGAGCACTCCTAAAAGTAGTACAGAAAAGCAGAAAAAACAGCTTTTTTGTACAGCCTCCTACTTAATATCATTGCGATATTAAGTAGGAAGAACAAATTTAAAAAATATAATTTAAAAAAGAATGTAAAAAAAAAAAAAAAAGCGCTGGCAGTCTGGTGCAGGAAACAGATGCTCAGTTGACAAGCTTCTGTTTCCTAAACCCCTGGCTGTGCGCTGTTTAGGAAAACTGATGCCGATAAATTTGGCGTCGGTTTCCCTAACCGGTGGACAGCCTACGCTCGTGGGCTCCCATTATCAAGGAGGCGCTAAGGGCACTTGTTAGAAAAGCAGAAGCTGACTGTTCAACGCCCGCTTTCAGCACACAAATATTGCATCGGCCCCATAGTTCGCAGTACAAGTTACAATTAATGGGTGTACCTTTCAAACTCAAATGTTCATGGTTTCTAAACACCACAGTTTTACTCAAAGCATACAGGAACAGAACTTATCAAGCATGCCTCAGCAGTGCTAAATCTTCACTACACAGCTTCAGCATTTCCAGAATTAGGGTTTCAGAACACAAATTAACCAATAAACCCACATTCAGCACCAGTTAAGGTAACTTCAGCCTAATATGCCTGGTTGTATACAGCTCAACCTTTCTGCTAATGTTGAGCTTGTCTCTCTCTCAAATCAGGTTCTTGCCAATAACCTTAAACTTAAAGTACAAAAACAGCTCCTCTCCTTGAAATTGGCCACCTGCTTGATTAGTGCTCCCTGGGGTTTGAATAAACCCTTCTCTCCCTGTTTTTGTCCTTTTATTTGTTTTAGAGCTCTCCTTCTCTGGGTTTCTCATGAGTTGTGCTCTAACAGGCGTAGCCTTCTGCAGTAGTTTCTGATACATTACCTCAAAAGTTTATCCTCCCAAATTCCCATGGGAATGGCCACCATTTCCCTGCTATTTCTAGACAAGAGACTTAGCTTAGAAATAGGAACATCCATCTGGATCTAGGTCGTCTTCCTCAGCACTTCCTTCCATTGTTTGCCAGGTGCCCCTTGTCTCCACCTCCTCCACCCAGGTCTGGTCTGTGCTCGGTTCCCCTCTGGTTCCTTTTAGGGGAACTAGCAGCCTATTGGAGAGCTGAAGGCATGCCCCGCTGACTCAACCCCTTTTCTTGCACCATCTTTCTTTAAATAGGTGACTGGAATCCTGGATTTGTAGTCCTGCTAGTGTAAGCATTTGCCCCCAGCTTCAATATGTTGCTGCCTTTTTCTTAAAGGCTGCCTTTTTCTGCAGAGACCACTACATACACACCTAAATCATCACAGGGCCCTGTCCCAGTACCAGCTTTGGTAACCCTGTGACAGCACCCATCCAAACAGTGTAATCCATGATTCAGCTCCCAAAACCTCTGAGGTATAGTGGCGATCTTAAAGAGTGAAGAGGGTTCCTCAATGTTTGCAAGATGCATTTCAAGTTACAGCTAGCTCTTTTTTTTTTCTGATGGTGTCAAGATTATGTATATCCTTTCCTTGTTGGACAGTCACACTCTTGCCTGGGCCTCTCCCTTGTGATCTACTTCTCAGGAATTTGGATAATTTCACACAACAGTTTCATCTGATCTTTGACCAACCCAGGCATGTCTCATCTGCTGCCGCAGAACGTCTTCGTATTCATCAAGGTACCCGCTCAATGGGTGTATATGCAATGGAATTTTGTACCTTGGCTTCTGAACTCAGTTGGGGTGAAGATAGCCAGAAGATAGCCAAACTGCCATTGTATGCAAGGATTATCTGGGAGAGTAAAAGAAGAACTAGCAGCTTGGGACCTACCTTCATCCCTAGAAGCACTTATAAATATGGTTATTCAAATAGATTTGAGATTTCAGGAGCAAAATTGAGAGAGGAAGGCCTCTCATTGAACCATTCCTGTGAACCCTAAGCCTCTGAACCCACTCGCGTCCACTCCAGAGCCAGCGAGAGTTGTTGCCATCAAAAAAATCCTGCAATTGTGCAGTATACAACTCTTGATAGATGAATAACAGAGGCAAAGACTGCACAATATTTGCCTCTACTATGCAGCACAGGAATATTTCAATAGCCATTGTCCTGAGAGACTAGAAACCTCCATAAGGAGAAGTCTAGTTGGGAGGGCAATTTTTCGTCCCCCTATGTCTTCCCCATAATTAATGATTCCAGTGTCCCTCATCTTTGGAAAACTCTCAGTTCAGACTGAAGCCTTGATAGATTCTGGAGCTGGGGCAAGTTTATTCATGACTTGCTATTACTCCAATGTGGGTGCCCTACTACCCACTTGACCACTAATTGTGTTATTTCTACTGTCTATGGAGAATTCTTACTCAGTTGCATAACTGAGGCCACCTTGCCTATCACCATGCAGATAGGGGCTCATCAAGAAAACCTTCAGTTCTAAGTGCTACCTAAGGCATCCAGTCCTCTTGTACTTGGATTACCCTGGCTCGGATTCCATCAACCTTCCATTGACTAGAGCACCTTACAGATCAACCACTGGGGTCCATCCTGCCAGGAGCATTGGCCAACTCGCTTTTATCTCTGGCCACTCCAGACCATCTTGCCTGAAGTACCGGACCTACCACTCCAATAAATATTCTATTCAAGCTTATGTTTTGAGACATGATCAAGAGTCCTGGCATCTTGCAATTTTGCTGACTACCCTAAAACCTCTGAAGTCCATCACTGTGGAGGTAGATGCCACTGCCAAGATAGTAAGGGCTATTCCTCATTCAACATGATGATCTCGGAACCTACAAGTAACGTCTTTCCCATGCTGAACGTTCTTGTCTTTAGAACAAGATTAGTCAGCGGATGCTTCTTCAGTTCAACCCCAAAACCAAAGAATCCCTGAACATCATGTTGAAACCCCGAAGTTCCCCAATGGTAAAGATGTACCTTTGACATCTTCACAGAGGCCGAAGATAAGAGGCTTGGGGGAGGGGGCTTAGAAGAGGGGGTACTGTTTCCTCATTGGGTGAGTTTATTCTCACTGAATTACCATTTGGACCCTGACGTCAGTGGGAGGGGCTGGAGAGTGCCTCTAAGACTGGCACAGAGCAGCTTCACTACAGGATAGCTAATTCCCTGAAAAAAAAGAACTTCAGAGCCTGCTTGAAGTACTGCGTTTCCTCATTGGGTGAGTTTATTCTCACTGAATTACCATCTCGACCCTGATATCAGTGGGAGGGGCTGGAGAGTGCCTCTAAGACCAGCACTGAGTGGCGCACCACCGCCACTGGCGTGCCACCAAAGCCGTGCGCACCTAAGGGGCACCGTGCCTTTGCCCAGCTTAGCCTGGATTAGTTTGGGTTAGTTTGTGAAGGCTAATAGATTTTAATATTTCTGTTTAAATTGTTATTTCTTGTGATAGCTGTCCCACCAAGAGGCAAATTTTAGGTTTGGTAACGTGGAAGGGTATCTCTGGATATATTCTTTGTATATTTAATCTTTTTAGTACAATATGCCTCATAAATGTAAAGCCAAGGTGAGAGTATACCCAGCAGAACAATCACCTTCGCTACAACATAGATTTATTCCTGAGTATGCTGTTTCAACATCAACTCAGGGCTTGGCAAATCCCATAGGTGGGAATGTGGGAGGAACACAAGTTTCACCAGGGGAAATATCACTAAGCCCACTCCTACCTCGCCAGCTGATTATAGCTTCCCCACAAACTCCTTTGAATGTTGCTGGAGTAGGAGGAGAAACTCTCGCCCCCTTACCCCAGCATGCTGGGAACATTGAGGGTAGTTTGGAGAAAGCTAGGTCTTCGAATCCAGATTTTAAATTAAATCTGGATGAAGGAAACAGCATCCTAGCGGGGATTGGAGAAATATCAGCTGTAACATTAGATTCTTTGGCGGCATTAGATTCTTTGGCGGCATTAGATTCTCGGCGGCATTTGACACGGTCAATCATAACACATTAATAGATCGTCTGTCAGACATAGGCATCAGAGATGAGGCCCTCAAATGGTGCAAATCATTCTTACAGAACAGACAGTACAAGGTCAAGGTCAACAAGGAAGTTTCGCAACCAGTCACCTGCACCTTAGGAGTCCCTCAAGGCTCGTCACTTTCTCCAACCTTATTCAATATATACCTTCTACCACTCTGCCAGCTCCTCATTAATCTAAATCTCATACACTACTTATACGCAGACGATGTGCAGATAATGATTCCTATCACTGAATCTCTCCAAAAAACCCTGGACTTCTGGAACTCTTGCCAACTAGCCATCAACAACTTGCTCACGAGCCTCAATCTGATTCTAAATCAAAGCAAAACAGAATACCTACTCATCTCCCAAGACGGAACCCACACACATCCCAGTACCATCTTGTCTTCTCAATTAACAATGTCCACACAAGTCAGAAATCTAGGGGTTATCCTTGATAATCAAATGAATTACAGATCTCTCATAAATAATATCGTAAAGGATGGATTCTTCAAATTACAAGTTTTGAAAAGGTTGAGACCTCTCCTCCATTTCCAAGATTTCCGTTTAGTGCTGCAAGCTATCATTCTCACTAAAATAGATTATTGCAACTCGCTTCTACTAGGCCTCCCCGCTAACGCCATAAAACCCCTACAGATGCTGCAAAACGCAGCAGCAAGGATCTTAACCAAGTCCAATAAAAGAGACCACATATCACCTATTTTGAAAACCCTACACTGGCTACCCGTGAAATTCAGAATACTATTCAAAGTGCTCTCAATAACCCACAAGGCTCTACACAATTTGGCACCACTCGAGCTCAAAATCCCTCTCCGATTCCACACCTCCTCCAGACCAGTAAGACAAGCCTATAAAAACAACCTACATACACTACCGATGAAGTCAGCATTAAGCAAAAGAGCCTTCTCTACAGCGGGCCCCAAAATCTGGAACTCTCTCCCACCAGAACTCAGAGCAGTGCAATGCTCATCTACATTTAAAAAAAGACTCAAGACTTGGTTGTTCAACCAAGCTTTCCCATAACAGCTTCCTGTGGAACATCTCGGCCAATGATTACCCACCTGAGAGCTATTTAGATCATCTATAGAACTCACTTAATCTATGGCAGTCGAAGACATAACCTAGTCTTATAATTAGCAACTGTTTATTTAACTTAGGCCTCCCCTTATAATTAGCAACTGTTTATTTAACCTACATTAGGCACTGTATCTTTTACTTATACCTATATTAGGCAATGTATCTTTACTGGTTAACCCCATATTTACTTATCCAAGTTATATCGACCTGTTCTTTGTAAGACATTTACTTGTCAATGTTATTGTTCTGTTAAAATGTAAACCGAATTGATCAGTAATTCTGTTATTGGAAAGTCGGTATATAAAAATGCTAAATAAATAAATAAATCTAATGAAAAGATTGGCATATAACATTCAAGAACAATCAAAGTTATTACAGCATGTGTCTAATAAACTGGACTCTGTTACTCAAGATCATCAATGGATCCTTTTGGATCAGTTCATACAGATTATTTCTTTGGAAGGAGAAGTTAGAGGTTTAAAAGATCTAACCACTACTATTACTCGTGAAAGATCTGCCACTTTGAGGAAAATAGAGTACTTAGAAAATACAGTAAAACACTTGAATATTAGGTTATTAAATTTCCCTAAACTAAGAGAGGAAAATTTATTGACAACTTTTGAAAAATATTTGGAAAACAAATTTAAAAATTTCCCCTGAAAAAATTCCTTATAAAGAAAATAATTCAATTATCTTATAAGCAAAATGAAGAAAAAATACTGAATCTAAGCAACCTATAGATTTCCAGAATTTAACTCAATATTTGGAAGAAACACAGGATGAGATTTTGGATCGGATTACTTTATTAGTAACATTTCAGACCCAACAGGAAATGAATCTGGTTATGCAGGCATATTTTAAAAACATGAGTATTGAATTTTTAGGTGGTAAGGTCAGGGTATACCCCGACCTTGCCAGAAGTACTCAGATTAGATGCAAAGCTTTTCTTTCTTTAAAGCCTAGCGTCATGGCATTGGGGGCAACTATGGTTGTAAAATACCCATGTAAATGTGTAATAAAACAACAGGGAAATGTTTTTATTTTCTTTGAGGTATCTCAATTGCAAGATTTTCTGAATGCTAGGATGCATATATCTATTAAAGATGGAGATGTAAGTAATTAGTATATTGTTGAAACTTTCATGAATATCCAAATTATTCTACTATAATGTTTTTAAAAAAAAAACATTTTTCCTCACTTACAAATTTCGTCCTCTTGAAATTGCCTCTATGATGTTTAGTTTTTGAACAAATATGTTTACTTCTTATCTGTTAGTTGTGTAATTAGAATGTATGTTCAAAACTTTAATATTTCATTTTGCAAAGCTGATTCTTACTTTGTAATAGTTTTGAAAAACTAATAAATAAAAAAAAAAAAAGAAGAGGGGGTACTGTTACATTTGCCACTCGCAGATGGCCCCTGAGCGGTTGCATTCACCCAAATGCCACCAGTGATCCCCTTGTGGTAGGACGCTGACACCGACTCCAACGTAGCAGGACACCGCAGGCCTCCGTAGCACACTCATGCTAATACTGCCAGATTTAAAAGGCCCATGGCAGGAAAGCCTCTGCAGTGCCCTCTAATGATGTCATCAATCTTTTTCTATATAAGGTTGCCTCGGATTTTCTCTCAATCCCTCAGAAAAGATTGTCTGACTTACCTTCATTTTCAGCCATAGCCTTGTCTTCAGATTCAACCTCAGCCACAGCCTTCTGTCTGCCTTTTTATTCAGCCTCAGTCACAGTCTTCAGCCTGCCTTTGTCCAAGCCTGTCTTCAGCACATCTTCAACCTTGTTTCATCTTCAGCTAGCCTGCCCTTCAACTGTGCCTGTAATTCGAGATTTCTGGACTGTCTCTTAGTCTGGCCTGTGCAAAGACCCATTCGCCCACAGTTGGAGCAGACCTTGGGATCCTGCACCCGGGGCTACGTCAATTATGCCATGCTAAGAGGGGCTCACACTTATGTTTTGTTATGCCCGTTGGTCACAGATGGCTGCGACTGCTGTTGCTCACCTCTTGCTTGACTATACTGACACCTCTGGGTCGATGTGTGGCCTCCACCAGCTGTCACTGACCTACACGCCTTGGTTCCCTGGCCCACCTGGACGGCGTGGACGCTGCTGACTGCCATCTTGCCCTTGGAGTCCCTTAGGTGCGCGCGCGCTACCTGGCCAGACTTATGCACGTCATGGCGGGAACCTCGGAGGCGTCCCCCTTGGATGACATCATTCCTCAAAGACTCTTAAGACGGCTGGCCTTGCTTACCTACAACTTGGCAACGAGTTCCCTCATTGCTGAATCCGCATCGCTCGCTACAGACTCTTGTTCCAGCTCCTGCTTCTGTGGCGTGAGACGTTCTGGGTACCCACTCCTCAGGGGCCCTTCCTGTCTCTGGCTATCCGCTCCTTGGAGGGCCTTCCACCTCACAAATCTGCTTCACTTTTTTGAAGGAGTTAATAAACATGTGGATAAAGGTGAACCGGTAGATGTAGTATACTTGGATTTTCAGAAGGCGTTTGACAAAGTTCCTCATGAGAGGCTTCTAGGAAAAGTAAAAAGTCATGGGATAGGTGGCGATGTATTTTCGTGGATTACAAATTGGCTAAAAGCCCGGAAACAGAGAGTAGGATTAAATGGACAATTTTCTCAGTGGAAGGGAGTGGGCAGTGAAGTGCCTGAGGGATCTGTATTGGGACCCATACTTTTCAATATATTTATAAATGATCTGGAAAGAAATACAATGAGTGAGATAATCAAATTTGCAAATGATACAAAATTGTTCAGTGTAGTTAAATCACAAGCAGATTGTGATAAATTGCAGGAAGACCTTGTGAGACTGGAAAATTGGGCATCAAATGGCAGATGAAATTTAATGTGGATAAGTGCAAGGTGATGCATATAGGAAAAAATAACCCATGCTATAATTACACAATGTTAGGTTCCATATTAGGTGCTACAACCCAAGAAAGAGATCTAGGCATCATAGTGGATAACACATTGAAATCATCGGTTCAGTGTGCTGCGGCAGTCAAAAAAGCAAATAGAATGTTGGGAATTATTAGAAAGGGAATGGTGAATAAAACGGAAAATGTCATAATGCCTCTGTATCGCTCCATGGTGAGACCGCACCTTGAATACTGTGAACAATTCTGGTCGCCGCATCTCAAGAAAGATATAATTGCGATGGAGAAGGTACAGAGAAGGGCTACCAAAATGATAAAGGGAATGGAACAGCTTCCCTTTGAGGAAAGACTAAAGAGGTTAGGACTTTTCAGCTTGGAGAAGAGACAGCTGAGGGGGGATATGAAAGAGGTGTTTAAAATCATGAGAGGTCTAGAACGGATAGATGTGAATCAGTTATTTATTTTTTCAGATAATAGAAAGACTAGGGGGCACTCCATGAAGTTAGCATGTGGCACATTTAAAACTAATCGGAGAAAGTTCTTTTTTACTCAACGCACAATTAAACTCTGGAATTTGTTGCCAGAGGATGTGGTTAGTGCAGTTAGTATAGCTGTATTTAAAAAAGGATTGGATAAGTTCTTGGAGAAGTCCATTACCTGCTGTTAATTAAGTTGACTTAGAAAATAGCTACTGCTATAACTAGCAACAGTAACATGGAATAGACTTAGTTTTTGGGTACTTGCCAGGTTCTTATGGCCTGGATTGGCCACTGTTGGAAACAGGATGCTGGGCTTGATGGACCCTTGGTCTGACCCATTATGGCATGTTCTTATGTTCTTATGTTCTGCCTGCTCCTTTCCCTGGGACCTTCTCTGGAACTTTCACTCTGCTACAATGAGTACCCCACTCTGCAGACCATTGCCGTACCATTGCTACTGAGGAACCCTTATCTGTGTACCCAACTCTGCAGACCATTGCCATACCATTGCTACTGAGGAGCCCTCATCGCTCTGCGGACCATTGCCGTACCATCATCTACAGAGGACTACTCCGTGGGTGTACCCCACTTCACAGACCCTGGGGGCTCCCCAGCATCTGTGTGTCTTTCTCTCACACTCCCCACTCTGCTGGCAGAATTATTATTCTTCTCTAATAAAGATTCAAGGACTCTCTAGCTAGAACTAGCGTCAGTTCCCTGCACTGACGTTCTGTGACTCCACCACCTGGGGTCACTCCCTCTAGCTTCCTCTGCCTCTCATCTCTGCTCTCTCTCACCAGCACTTGTTGCTCTACACTTCAATCATCTGAGGCCTCGCCTCCCAAAGGTGAGGCTCACAGGACTCCTTCCCGTGGGCGGTACCATCTTTTACCTCAACCCAGGGCCCACATATACACAAATCCTAGCACGTTTCTTGCAACATTCCTTGTCACTCCTCGCTTCTAGGATATATAGTTAGGTCACCAAGTCTTTTCTCATATGGTTTTTGGTGTAGACGCTACACCAGTTTGGTAGCCTTTCCCTGGATTACCTCTACTCTATATCCATTTGGATATTCTAGGTAGGATTTCACAAATGGTTTATACAGAGACATTATTATCTATTTTTCTACTGATTATGCCTTTCCCTATACCCCCAGCATCCGTCTGGCTGTGACCACTGCATTATCACACTGTTTCACTACCTTGAGATCATCGGACACAATTGCTCCAAGATCTCTCTCCTAGTCAGTGCATATCAGTATCTTACCCTCCCTCCACAATCCACAACATTTACTGCTCTTTCAGATTTCTGCACCCCAAATGAATTTTCCATTGCTTCCTAATGCCAAGAAAATGTCAAATTTTTATGATTTCTTAGATTCTGACTCACTTTGTCTATTTCCTTAACAGTGTCTACTTTATAGCAGATCTTAGTGTCAGCTGCACTAAAGCAAACTTCCTTCTAATCCTTTTACAATAATGTTCATAAAGATTTTAGGGGTGTTCAAGGAAATCTGTTTTGCTTTGTTTCATCTTGTAAGTTTCAGGTGGAGATTTTTATTCAAGTTTTGGTTCATTTAGGGGCGGATTTTCAGAGCCCTGCTCGCGTAAATCCGCCCAAAACCGGGCGGATTTATGCGAGCAGGGCCCTGCGCGCCGGGAAGCGTATTTTACATAGGCCTACTGGCGCGCGCAGAACCCCGGGACTCGCGTAAGTCCCGGGGTTTTCAGAGGGGGCGTGTCGGGGGGCGTGTCGGGGGCGGGCCCGAACCGCGCGGCGTTTTCGGGGCGTGTCGGGAGCGTTCCGGGGGCGTGGCTACGGCCCGGGGGCGTGGCCGCGCCCTCCGGACCCGCCCCCAGGTCGCGTCCCGGCGCGCAGGAGGCCCGCTGACGCGCGGGGATTTACGCCTCCCTCTGGGAGGCGTAAATCCCCCGACAAAGGTAAGGGGTGGGTTAGGTAGGGGAAGGGAGGGGAAGGTGAGGGGAGGGCAAAGGAAAGTTCCCTCCGAGGCCGCTCCGATTTCGGAGCGGCCTTGGAGGGAACGGGGGTAGGCTGTGCGGCTCGGCGCGCGCCGGCTATACGAAATCGATAGCCTTGCGCGCGCCGATCCAGGATTTTAGCGGATACGCGCGGCTCCGCGCGTATCTACTAAAATCCAGCGTACTTTTGTTTGCGCCTGGAGCGCAAACAAAAGTAGGCTATTCGCGCTCGTTTTAAAATCCGCCCCTATATGTTTATTTTCGTAAATTATTTTTTTTACAGAACAGACCAACTTTAAATAAAAAAAAAAAATACAAATAAACTACCCCACCCAACAACACCCCAGTGCCAAAACCCCTGAATTAACACTCCATCCACACCTTCCCCATTAGCCTCCAATAGGTCTCCTATCCCCTTCCTAGGGTCTGCAAATAGAAAAGGGTAGGAGCAATCACCAGTAACTCCTGAACCACCATGTCCTGATTTGAAAATGAACTGGCCAACAAAATTTTCAAATTGGAACCCAACAGGGCAGGAACAACTGAGCCTTCCTATGTCACAGATCTCAGGAAAGGGGTAATTATGGGAAAGGCCCAGGGTGTCACTGGCAATTCATTTTCCTGTTTTGGCAGCTTCAGTATTTTTTTTTTTGGTTGATTTTCTACAATGAAAGTCAATAAGAAACAAAACAAATTTAAAGGGGTTTTTTTTGTTTCATTTTTAAACAAAATGAAATGAAATGCAGGTGTTTCATTATATTTTTCATTTCCTTTAAGATATTGAACAGAGCCAGCCCTGAGGCAGATTTCTGAAGCACTCTACTACTCATGCTGCTTTCTTCACAATGAATTCCATTTACCACCACCCTCTGTTGTTTATCAATTAATCAGTTTATAAATCAGTCTGTCAACTTGGGGTTACCCCCAAACTGCTCAGTTTATTTATGAGCTTCCTATGTGGAACAGCCTCATAAGCTGTGCTGAAAATCAAGTAAACCACAATCAGTGCATACTCTTGATCTATTTCTCTGGTCACTAGTCAAATGCATTGCTCAGATTTATAATGACTTGATCTCCCTTTGGTAAAACCATGTTGCCTCATATCCTGCATCCTGCTGAATTCAAGATACTTCACTATGCTTTCTTTTAGTAGAGTCTCTCTGTTAGTTTACCCACCCCTGTGGTGAGGCTAATTGGCCTGTAATTTTCCACCTCCTCCCTATTAATTTACAAACCTATTAACTACTATTCCAAATAGTAACTAGCTTAAAGTGGTGTACAACAAACACAGGTATAATTTAGCAAACATAAAAAAACAAGCAAATACAATACAAGCATTTAAGACATTCATAAGCAATAAAAAATAGAAACAATAAGAACATTAAAATACATTATTATAACCACTCCATCCCCAAATAACTATCTTTCTGAAACCTAAATTACCTCACAAACATAGTATAAAACAGAAAGTGCTAAAAAAAAAATTGGAAAAGAGAACTTAAATCCAACCAACCAAATTAATAAAATAAGTCAAGGACTTAGGGCAATTCATAGAAATGTTAAAACTGGGACACATAACATAGAAATGTCAGCACCATAAATAATCCAGTAAAACAATAGTTCATGAGTATTCCTCTAATAACCATCAAGATCAACACTGGGTAAAATATTTATAGCTGCGAGAAAAGCCATGGTTCTTGTTCCCATCTTGCTTCTCTTGGAAGCCTTCCATAACTGGTGCAGCAGCCAAAAAGGCTTTATCTCTAGACTTTACACATTGACGTTCCCATAAAGATGGGGTGTTCAACAGGGTTTTCCGACTAGATCCCAGCTCCCTAATCAGGCACTATCAGCTCAAGTGATTTTTCTGATAGCTGGGGCCCTTTGCCTTAATATTCTAAAAGCATAAGAAAAGATCTTATATTTTACACTAGAAAGGTTACCAGTAACCAATGAAACTCATGTAAAAGCAGAGTTACTCTATATGTGATATTACTACTCTTCTGAGGAAGAAAAACATCTGTCCTTTTTCAATCCTGCAGACCTACTCCCATCTCCAAAGATCTATAGATTAATAAATAAATAAAGTGAACAGATCCACCAAAACTTCTCAGAACTTTCTTAATATCCTAGGATGTATCCCATTCAAGCCCATAGTTTTTTTCATATTTTATGGTCTTGCTAGCTCTGTGAAAACACTCTATTCTATAAATGGTGTAGCATCTATACCACTAGCATCCATACCTCTTCATATTATCTGTGCTCTTTCTCCAACCTCTTTTTCACTGCACACTGAACAACAGTATTTATTGTTGCTGCCGATTCATTGTTACATAGAAACATGTTGGCAGAAATAGACTGTATAGCTCTTCCAGTCTGCCCCCTGTTGACTTCCTCACATTCCTCCTTTTCTCTTCTTAGCCTTACATTCCCATCACTGCACTTCCTCCATTCACTGACTTAGCTGAAGAAGTCTTTGCCAGCTCTCTCTATAGCCTTAGCTATCTTTTCTTTCTCTTACACCTTACTGCCTTCCCTATATTTCTCATCTTTTCCAGATTATTCTTTCCTTTCCTTCTTATATGATCCGTTTTACATTTTGAATGCTAAAAACGTTGTACCTATTTGAAAGGGAAAACAATCTCACCCAGTTTAACTTGGAAAGAAGGCATCTTTTAATTGTTTCATTTTTTTTTTCTACCATACAAGCTTTGGATAGAGGGGGTTGAGGGGTGAGGGTTAACATTAACTTATTGATGGGAGCTCAACTATTTACAGCTTCTAGAAAGTTTGAGAGTCTGGTTATTGCTTTTAAAGCATTAGCTTGTACTGGGAGATATAAATGGATGTTGTCCATGTAGATATGGTAATTTTGTCCAAATGATTTAATGATTTCTTCAATTGGTTGGATGTAGACATTAAAAAGCATTGGTGAAAGAACCTAACCTTGGGACATGCCCCACAATAGAGTCCAACACACAGGACTGTCTTCTAACAACACATATAACGTATGGCCTGATAAAAAAAAGAAAAGCAGCTAAAAGCAGTTCTGCTGACATCACAAGCTCTTAAACTTCTTAACAAAATCTAGTGATCCACCATATCAAAGGCTGAAGACAGGCCTAATAGCACTAATAAAGCTGTTATTTCCTTTATCTAAAATTAAGCAAACGTCTTATAAAAGTACTGTTGAGACCATTTTAGTAGTAAAACCAGATTTAAAACCTGACTGTAACTAATCCAAACCATGTGATCTTGCTAAGAAACTCTGGAAATTCTCAATTAATTTGCCAATGAAATGATATTCAAGACAGTTTATCAGGATATTTTTGTCCAGAATGGCTGTTTTTTGGCAGGGGCCTAATCACCACCTGTTTTACTGAACAGGCACACACCCGTCAAATAGAGAAGCAGTCAGTATTTGGGAGACTAATTATTTTGGAACTAATGATTCTTCTTTGGGTTTATAAGCCAGTGGGGACAAGGGTATAAGACACATGATTAGTTTTACCTTACCAATCAATCTATCTATCACATCCACATTTACTAATTAAATGAATCAAAACTATCACCTGCAAAGACACTAGACTCTGCCATAGAAGCACCTCTTATAAAAATCGTTGTCTCGCTCAACATAAATATTTCTAATTTTAAATGCAAAACATTTTGCAAAAACATTTCTGCAAAGCTCAATATGGTCCAAGGATAGTTCTGCTGAAAGCTTGGAAAGGACATTGTTATTGTCTATGAAATTGTGTTTGGTGGAATTTGAGACTGGTAGCATTTGAATCCAATTTATACTTTGTCCAACTTCTCTTCAGACTGTAGCCCTGGCATTTCAGTTCCTGAGACTCCTCAGAGAACCACTGAGCATTTTTTGGACTTAGTTGCTAAACAGGATTTTAAAAGGCAATAGCCCTCTTCATCTCCTTGTTCCAAGCATTCAGTAGCTTAACACTGGTGGAGCCAGCTAAGTCTAACTAATGTTCTCATTGTTTTTCAGCCCTGAGGCCTTTTTAGTGCACTGTTTGTGGCTGCTCCAGGATACATACACTTCATCATGGAGGAAAGGTAAAAAATGGTTTAAAAGAAGATAAATCTAAACCAACAAATCTGTAAAGACTGTCTCCAACTAGAAATTCAACCACCAGACAAGGCACAGTATAAACCTAATTAATAAAGGTGATCAAAAGAATGCAACCATTCAAAAATATATTTGTCTAAGGATGGGGTGCGAGCAAGCCGGGTGTCACTGTAAGACCTCCTTGGAAATGGAGGTTACCTGGACAACTCAATCATTCACCACCAGCCCATGCAAGGTGCCGTATGTGCTAGAAATACAATCACATCAATATTTTTTTTTTTTGCGTTGGAGGTGGACCCTTAGGCCGAGGTGGGGTTAATGCAACCCATAGGTAAGGACCTATGGATCCTCACCGTCGGCAGGTGGAGTGGGCTGATAGATAGAGGCCGCTGGAGCTTCACCATTACCAGCCCTCGTTCCCCGCGGGTTGAGCCCTTGGGTGCCGGGGCCGGCAGGACTTAGGTGGGCCTCTGTGTGCAGTCAAAGTAAGAGTTGGTTCAGCCCAGAGACAGCAGGTGAAAGATGGTACAGTCTTAATCTGGACTGTGTAATGTCCTGGAAACTCGGGCGCCAATGGAATGGAGGCAGACAGAGGGCGCTCGAGCAAAAGCAGGCCAAAGCCTGAAGAAACCATGTCCAGGAAGAAAGCTGGAGAGACATCCAAGGACAGACTTGAGTCAGGGCTGGCGGCAATCTGAAGGCAGTGGCAAGCAAGGCTGAGGTCTGATCATGGAGATAGTCAAGAGCGTAGTCAGGCAAGACAGAGGTCTGAGTCTGGATATAGGCAGTAGTGTAGTCAGGCAAACCAGAGGTCTGGGTCTGGAGATAGGCAATAATGTAGTCAGGCGAAGCAGAGATCAGTGTCTGGAGATAGGTCATAGCGTAGTCAGGCGAAGCAGAGTTCAGGGTCTGGAGATAGGCCATAGCATAATCAGGCGAAGCAGAGGTCTGGGGATAGGCCGTAGCGTAGTCAGGTAAAGCAGAGGTCCAGGCTTGGAGAGAGTCAATGGCGTAGTCAGGCGAAATAAAGGGCCGGGCTTGGAGAGAATCAATGGCATGGTCAGCCGAAGCGAAGGTCCAAGCTTGGAGAGAGTCAATGGAGTGGTCAGGCGAAGCGGAGGTCAGGACTTGGAGAGAGTCAATGGAGTGGTCAGGCGAAGCAGAGTTCTGGGCTTAGAGAGAGTCAATGGTGTGGTCAGGCGAAGCAGAGGTCCGGGCCTGGAGAGAGTCAATGGCGGTCAGGCAAAGCAAAATCAAAGTCCGTGTAATCAATCCAAGGAATGAAGCAATATAGGAACGAGGAGACAGGAACCAGGAACATTGAGGAACAGGAATGCAGGGATGAGACAAATCTCTGGGAGGCAACAAGTACTCGAACAACTAGGAGACCTGTTG
This sequence comes from Rhinatrema bivittatum, assembly GCF_901001135.1. Classification (NCBI taxonomy): domain Eukaryota; kingdom Metazoa; phylum Chordata; class Amphibia; order Gymnophiona; family Rhinatrematidae; genus Rhinatrema; species Rhinatrema bivittatum. The sequence continues at coordinate 531,908,408 of NC_042616.1, read as the reverse complement.
CAAAGGCAGTGCTAGGGAGTGGAGCCTGAGCTTAAATACTGGAGCTGAGTTGATGTCATCATCTGGGGCTGTGGCTAAGTTCCCGCCACAGTCCCTACTTAAGGATCAATGGTGCGTGCACGCAAGCCTAGGGAGGGGCATAGCATGAGTAGCAGCGTTTCTCCGCGGGCCACTCAGAGAGGCCCGACGAGAAATGGTAACAGGACCGGGAACGCCAGGGACTGTGGCAGGGCCGGAGGCACTGGGGGAGGCCCAAGGATGGAGCTGACGGCCCTCCGCCGCCAGCGAGGAGGAACCAGAAGCTGGAGTCACTGTAGAAAGGTGAGGGGGCCGTGCCGTGGGACTGCCACGGACGGCACGCGTAACATTTTTTCAGCATAGTTTTTTAAAGAAATGCAAGTAAAAAATGCCTAGAGGCACAAGTAAGAAAAGAACACGTTGACATAAGAGAACCAAACACGACATCAGCTGGCGTTTCACATCTCCTGCATCAGGGGGACTTTTTTAAATAAGATGTCATCCGGAACAATCGCTCCGACTGGATCAGCTGATCTCCATGAGTGAAGAGAAGGCAGGAAATCCAAAATGCCAGCTGATGTTGGGGTTTGGTTCTCTTATGTAAATGTGTTATTTTCTTACTTATGTCTTTAGGTGTTTTTTAATTGCATTTAAAAAAAAAAAACACTATGCTCAAAAAAATATTGATATGATTGTATTTCTAGCACATATGGCACCTTGCATGGGCCGGGGGTAGATGATCATTTTGTCCGGGTATCCTCCATTTCCAAGGAGGTCTTACACTGACACCCGGCTTGCTGACACCCCATCTTTAGACAAATATATTTTTGAATGGTTGTGTTCTTTTGATTGCCTTTATTAATTAGGTTTATACTGTGCCTTGTTTGGTGGTTAAAAAAAGATAAAACAGATGAGAATGGATGCAAATTTCACGTTAACAGGGACTCCATAGAATAATTCAGGATGCTCTAGAAACTGTGGAGTTGATATTGAAAGGCTTGTACCTGATTCACTAAGAGTTTTTCCCAAAGACACAAAATGGGAGAAAAGCCTTAATGAATCTGGCCCTAAGTTAGCCAGATAAACTTTAAAGTTAGCTATATCACTGAATATACTTGGATAAGTTAGCCATTTAAGTATATTTGGCTAACTTTAGACTTGCTCAATAGTAGATCTAATTTATCTGGTTCACTTAGCTGAATAAGTGTGAATATCGCCACTTATCTGGCTAACAGGTCGATCCTGTAAGGCCGCGGTAATAACAGTGCGGCAGTGTCAGGCGCACCCTTCCTCCCCGCACGCACAGTTCTCTTCACTAACTCCCCGATACTCTCCTCTAATCGCATGCAAATGCATGCCGCGGCTTTAAAGCGGTAGGGAAGGGTTATGCCCGCGTAACCCATTTTACTGTATAGGCGCTTAATACAGCGCCTATACAGTAACCAGGGTGCGCTGGAACCTGTCATTTCAAATGTCATTTCAAATGACATTTGAAATGACAGGCACCATGAAGTGAAAAAAAAAATACCAAAATATGTAAAAACCTGAGTGTTCAAAAAAAATAAATTTTAAATACCTGTCGGAGGGCCGCGTGGGTCCAGGCGGCGGCGGCGGGAGCCGGGTAGTCGCGTGTTAAATCTAGGCCGCGGGCGGGTGGGCGCCTGTTCCAGGCGGCAGCGGTAGCGGCAGCGGGGGGATACGTGTTAGTTCGAGACGGTCGGTGGGCGGTCGCGTGTTAAATCTAGGCTGGGTCGCACAGGCGCGCATTCATTCATCCAGGCGGAGGAGCCGGCGGCGAAAGCTGCCGGCTCCGCCTGAATGAATGCGCGCCTGTGCGACCCCTGCGATTCGGCGCTCAAGGCAGTCACATGCCGTGACGTCACGGCATGTGACTGCCTTGAGCGCCGAATCGCAGGGGTCGCACAGGCGCGCATTCATTCATCCAGGCGGAGGAGCCGGCGGCTTTCGCCGCCGGCTCCTCCGCCTGGATGAATGAATGCGCGCCTGTGCGGACCCGGCCTAGATTTAACACGCGACCACCCGCCGCCCACCGACCGTCTCGAACTAACGCGTGTCCCCCCGCCGCCGCTGCTGCTGCCGCCTGGAACAGGCGCCCACCCGCCCGCGGCCTAGATTTAACACACGACCACCTGGCTCCCGCCGCCGCCGCCTGTACCCACGCGGCCCTCCGACAGGTATTTAAACATTTTTATTTTTTTTTCTGACAGGTTTTATGTGTCCCACATCATTACATTTTCTCGATCATCTCTGTATCGCTTTTTTTTTTTATTGTGTTTTATTGTTTTTGATTGTCTTAAGCAGTGTCGATGGATTTGTTACTAGACTCACAGTCCTAACTCCTACTAGGGGGAGGCGGTAAACTAACACGTTACGGCCGCGGCAAAACAGTGCGTTACTAATGAGATAACCTGAGCGCGCGTTACGGTATCGGAGGGGAATAGCTAATTCCTTCATTATACAGCTAATTCGTTCATTTACATGCCGGGTGGGGAAGGGTTACGCGTCTGTTTTAAGAAGCGCTACGGACGCGCGAAACTGGAGACTGTATCGCTGGTTTGCCTTACGCGTCCGAATTGTGCGCAGCGAGCTCGTTACAGACGAGAAATCTTCAAATGAATGTTACTGTATCGAGCTGTAAGTTAGATGAATAAGTAGCTCCTCCCCATTAGGTCCCCATTCCACCCATCACTTAGCAAGCTAGATAAGTAGTTATCTGGCTGAGTGGTGGCTGCTGAATGGAGCTGGATATTCAGACATTGCCACATAGATGGATAAGTCTCTACTTATTCGGATAAGTAACACCGAATATCAACCTCTGTGAATGAATGGGGTTATGTTTATGTGATGTTTGGGAAGGAGCACTCTGTTTTTTATGCAATCTAGCTCTTCCTTATTGAAGGTGGGGACAGGGTATGATTGTTTGCTAGAGGTGTTTAATTCCTGATTATGGCATTGCATTTGTATTGCTTGATTTATATTGTATTATTTAAGTTGATATTGTAATGTTTATCTTATTGTTCTTTTTGTGTTGTGTGAACCACTTTGGATCTAATAATTAGGAAAGCGGTATATAAATATAATAGATAGATATAAATTCAGCAGCATAAAAGTACCAAAATGAGGTTTAAAGATTTTCACAGGAGGTTAGATTTATGAGTCAGAATTTTCTCATATGCACATAGAAAAGTTGAATTAGCACAAGTTTAAAACTTGTGAGTAGTAGTAGTGCAAATCATCTACACTTTAACCGTAGCTACTGTCCATTCATGCATCTTTCATATACATTCATAATTCATCCTCTTCTCTACCTTCTCTCCTACAGGTGGTAAAGAATATCCACTCAAAACCTGGCTAATGATCCCCTTGTTCACCCAGAGACTATGACAGACAAATGCTACAGCTGGGTACATAGGCAGACCAGAGCTGTCACTGAGAGAATTTTTGGTTTACTCAAAACACATTTCCACTGCCTAGAAATATCAAGGAGATGTCTGCTCTATGACTCAACAAAGATCTGTGACATCTTTTTAGTCTGCTGCATGCTCCATAACCTAGCCAAAATCTACAGCCTGCCTCCTCCAGAGGGGCATGATGCTCATCTTAACAGTGCCCAATGATAATGAGGGGGAAGAGGAGGCAAGCAACATTAGAGATGTGCATTTGTTTTTCATGACTTAGACAATTTAAATGAAATTGTCTAATTCATCATGGTTCTGTTGGATTCGTGGACCCTTGGGCCGATCGGAGCCAGAGGAAGAGCTGCTGTAGGTGGTTGCAGCAGCGACCCCGACCGGGAGGCGGCGAGGACAGGCTGGTGGCTGGCCGAAGGTGGAAGTCTGGGAGCCCTATGCGACCAAGAGCTCTGGCGAGGAAGGAGGTGATGGTGGTGCAGGCACTGTGTTGAGAGAACCTTCGCCCTGGAAGCCGATCCTCCCCCGAGAGGAGCTCGTAGGAGTTCGGCCGCTGGGACTTAGGAGATTCACCCTGGAAGCCGGAGTCCCCCCAGGAGGAGCCCGTAGGGACCCAGCCGCTGGGACTTAGGAGGGCCCGCGGAGGCCTGGTCAGCTGTAGTCCAAGGTTGAGTGCCGAAGGGTCGTTGCTCGCCAGTCCAGAGTCAGGAACCAATGGATCACCGTAAGCCAGTCCAAGGTCAGGAGCCAGAGAATCAACGTAAGCCGGTCTGGGGTCAGAAGCCAGAGGGTCAACGTAAGCCGGTCCAAGGTCAGAAGCCAGAGAATACCAAATGCCAGTCCGGGGTCAGGAGCCAAGAATAAACTTAAGCCAATCCGGGGTCAGGAGCCAAGTAGGAGACAACGTAGCAAGAACGCAGCAACTGGAGACAGGAACAAACCTGGGAACCTCGTTGCAAGGCCCTGAGGAGAGGGACTGCATGGCTTAAGTAGCCCTGCAGCGTCTGACGTCACTGGAGGAAGGAGGCAGGCTTCCCGCGCCTGGCCCTTTAATTCTCGGGCCGAGACGCGTGCGTGCCCCTAGGGGGCGGAGCCAGCCGCGGCGAGACGCCAACTGCTCCGGCGGTGCAGAAGCAGCGCGGTGGAAGCGGGGGCAGGCCCGGGCGCCGCGTGGGAACGCCGGGAGCACGGCGGTAAGGGCCCCCGGAGGCCTGGGGAGGGCCGGGAAGACCCGGAAGCCCGCAGAGGTAAGCGGAGCGGCCGGGGCCGACCCGGAACCGCAACAGGTTCGGGGGCACCGAAAAATGAACCGATTTTTTCCGAAAATCGGGAACACACACACACACACAAAAAAAAACGAACTGCAGGAAAATGCTGAGTGTGCCCTCGGAGGCCACGTAGAGAGACATCAGTGTGGTTGGTGTGGTCCAATTGATGGTGTTGCAGATAGAGCAGGCAGATACAGTTAGTGAATCACTGTCACTGGATGTTACTGGATGCTGAATGTAGGTTCCCATGGGGGCCCAAAAACGAAGCCCAAACTGATACAAGTAAACAATGCACATCTCTAAACAACATAGAATAGGAGGAATTTAAGAAAATCCATGACACCGTTTACCACCAGAAAGGATGGAGAAATATGAAAGCCATCTCCAGAACTATAGTTTTGAGTTAAGAATTTGATGTATTTTGTTTGTTTATCTGTGATTGCTTTTTATTCTCTGCTTATATGACTGTTTTAATGTGAGCTGCCTAGAACACTGAATTGTACAGCATATAAACCTTTTTAAATTAAATTAAATTAAAGGGACACTTTGATGCAACAACATTTTAAGGTGAATGTGCATTTATTAACAAATAAAGGAAGATATATCTGCACTGGACACAGATTATTTTGGGGGGAAGGCATCTATTATCTTCGACTGGCCTAATCTTGTGCTACTGTGAAGGGGCATATGAAAAGAAAAGGGCAGGGAAAACTGTGGCAAGGAGCGGTATCAGGGATAGAGCACTGCGTGCAGGAAGATCACAACACTCCCGGTATCAGGGTTAGGGCACTGTGTGCAGGAAGATCACAACACTCCCGGTATCAGGGTTAGGGCACTGTGTGCAGGAAGATCACAACACTCCCGGTATCAGGGTTAGGGCACTGTGTGCAGGAAGATCACAACACCCCTGGTATCAAGCCAGAACATTAGGGATACAAATCATGATTAGATTTCCCTGTAAGTGCGCTATGCGCGTAGATGGTGTAAAATATTCTTATTTTGATCCAGAGCAACTAGAGAAATTCCTGGAAACCCGACGTAGTCAAGGAACTGTGTAAGCAACTATAACTCCCCAATAGTTGGTTTAATGTTTTGTTTCTGCTATATCTCACTATGTAGGGTGTATATTAATTATGGTAATAAGTGCTCCTTTGAACTCTTGGATCCCCCAGAATTGTTTTGTACACAGGAATACCTTGGTAACTTTAAATTTGTAAAAAGAAGTTACATTTTGACTACATTTTCTTTTTTAGTTCTTATATTCTTCAGGATAACTAACTGAATGTAAAACATAATAATTATGTATATCCTGTTTTCCTTTAAAACATTGTACTAGATAAATGTATCAATGGAAATTTGCAAAAGAAAAAAGAAAAAAAAAAAGAAAAATGATTCACATCACTAATAAATAGGATGGGAAGCTGCTTTAACGGTCAGTGATCTTCATTCTAAAGCATATGGAGATAGACTTAAAGATTTAATCATGTACACTCTAGAGCAGAGGTTCTCAAAACTGTCCTGGAAGAACCCCAGTCTGAAATTTATCTCATGCATATTCATGGTGGATATCCTGAAAACCTGACTGGCTGGGAGTCCTCCAGGACAGGTTTAGGAATCTCTGCTTTAGGGTGTCCATTGCCATAGAGGAAAGGCAAGATAGGGGAGATATGATAGAGATATTTAAATATCTCAAAAGTTTCCATGCCCAGGAGGCAAGACTCTTAGAACAGAAAGGAGGCTCTAGAATGAGGGGTCATGGGATGAGAGTGAAAGGAGGTAGACTCAGGAATAATCATAGGAAATATTTCTTTACAGAGAGGGTGGTGGATGCATGGAATGGCCACCCAATGGAGTGGTAGAGACAAAAGCAGTAGCTGATTTCAAGAAAGTATGGGATAAATACAGGGGATCTCTAAGGAAGTGATGGGAATTAAAATGCTAAATTAGTTGAGCAGTTGGGCAGACTGGATGAACCATACAGGCTTTTTCTGCTGTCATGTTTCTATGTTTTTCCCAAATGATTCTCTAATTGTGTGCTGAGCTGCTATTCTTTCCTGCTTCTGCTTTTCCTGCAAGTGGGCTGAGCAATGACTCAGCTTCCAAGTGTTTGCTTTGTCTTCCCTGGCTTTGTCCTCATGTTTTTTCCTGTTGGTTCAGTGCTGCCTTGTTTACAGTTCTCTCCCCTACAACAATCCAGGGGAACCACTGTTGCTACTGTCCCTCAGTATTTTCTCAGGGAGCACACACAGCCAGCCTCTAACTTAAACAGCAAGGGATGCCATCCTGGGAGATGGGGGGGATTAGTAATTAAAGGCCTCTACTGTAATGTCACAGAATTGAGCCCTTTTGGCCCTGGCATGATTGACACATCCTCACAAGCAAACCTGCTAGGCCCACACTGATAGCAGGTGAACCTGCACAGGCTAGGATAAGACTGAGCTTCACCTGTGCCAACCCTGTTCCCTGCAGGTTTAGCCCTTGGGCTTGGGGGCGAGCAAGACTTAGGCAAGCTGCCGTAAAGGGCAGATAGGCGAAGTCAGGAGGCAGGCAATGGCCAGGGCAGGCAGCAGTCAGGCACGGTCGAGGTCCAGGCTATGATCAGGGCTAGGGTTGCCAACTTTTAACCAGCAAATTTTCGAACATTTGGAGATTTATTTATTTATTTAAATTCTTTTAATATATGCTCTTTAATATCTTTACTGGGGCCAGCTTTTGGGGTGAGTGAGCCGGGCAGTTGCCCAGGGTACCATCAGCAGAGGGGTGCCCTGAGCACCATGGGGACAGAGAAGGCGAGGCCCAGCATGGTCACAGCAGATCCCGTCCCATTGCAGTCAAAGAGAGGAATTGCGTGGCCATGGTGGATCCCATCCCACTGTGCCCAAAGACACATCCAACCTGTCTGTGGAGTATTCCACCCCACCATGACTGAAGACAGGCCTAACCTGGCCGTGACCGGTCTGAAATCGCATAGCTGTGGCAGATCCCATCCCAGTGCAGCTGAAGAAAGGAACAGGAGGGTGGGGCACCATCAATTGAGAGGGATTGCTTTTCACCCATGGTACCATTCACTTTAAATCTGGCTCTGAACTTCACTGATAGGGTTTACACACATGCGACTTTTATTAGTACTCTTCACCATTACAAAACAACAGAAAAATATAATTTGATAGCAGATAAGGACCAATCTAGTTTGCTCAATTACTTTCTGCTACAGTGTCTTAGACCCTAGTTGATCTCTGGCTTTCCCCTTACTTCTTTGCAATTAATGATCCCATGCTTTCTTTAATTGTTATTGTATTTTGCCTCTATCATCTCCACTGGGAGGTTATTCCATGCATCCACCATCCTTTCTGTGAAAAAATATTTTCCTAAGTCTATGTTACGTGAGGGGCCTCGAAAGGCTTGCATTCTGTCAAGATGGGGGTGTTTTCGTGTGCCCATGGGCCTCAGCCCGACCCCAGATGGATCCAGGACCGAACCGAGGGTTGACGGCGTGTTCCAGCATGGCTGACGGTCTTACCCTCTGCCAGGCCTGCAAGCTCCCAAGGCCAACAACATGATGATGTTGGAATGTGAATGGTCCTCCGACCATTCCGAGCCCTTTCGGACCTGCCGCTTGGATCGGCATGAAGCAGCAGGCCTGGCCTGAGGACGAGGGCAGACAGGCCTTGACATGAAGACATAACACCAAGGTCGATGCTACAGCATCGCAGACGAAGACAGGACACCAAGGCTGATGCGGACGGCATCAGAGACGAGGGCTGGAACAAGCCATGACACCAAGGTAGTTGAGGACATGAAACCAAGGCTGATGCGAAGACATCACGGACCAATGGTCGATGCGACAGCATCCCGGACCAGGGTCGAGGCGATGACATCAGGAACAAGACATTGAAGCAGAGACATGACACCAAGACTGATGCAACGGCATCCAGGACGAGACGAGGAACTTGACGAAGTCCAGACGAGATGAGAGCTGGGAGGGTGAACATTGGCGCTGTCTCTCAGAGCGCCCTACACAGTCCACCCGCGGGAGTGGTCACGGACCATCCTGTCCCACTGCATGCCCTACACAGCCCAAGGAGGCGGGTCACAGACCACTCTGAGAACAGAACGAGCGCAGGGAAGAATCCAGCTGAGGCAGAACTTCGACGACGGAGCCATAAGTCATCCGGAGCTCCGCAAAGGCTGGCAGGACATGATGGCTCAGGAGCACAGGAACAAATTCCACCTGCAGGCCACTCCACGCCTGGGAAAGATGTCATCCGAGGAAGCAAAGCCTGACAGGACCAGAAGGCTCAGGAGCGCTGAAGACACAGGAGCAAGACATCAAGGAACTTGGGACATCAGGAAGCAGAAGATCAAGACGAGACACCAGGACACCTGGACGGGGACCTCAGGCATGAACACTTGACTTGACATGACGAGAAGAGAAGAAACAAAGAGGAGCTCCACGAAGAAGACCTGATGGAGCTCTGGCAGGCAGGAGCCTCCAGAGTGAAGTAACTCCGATGCAAGGCAAAGATTGAGGTGACGGAGCAGCACTTTATAGGGCTGGAGCAGGAAGTCCAATCAGAGGTGGGGCCAGCACACTTCCTGTGTCTGGCCCTTTAAATCCAGCAGAGAGGCGCGGCTGCGCACCTAGAGGCAGGAAGCTGGCTGTGCAGGACTGTGGACAGCGGCCTGCACAGCGTCGACGTCCTCACGTAGCAACAGGGCTGGGCCTGGAGGTAGGCCCGAAGATCGCAGCGGCTCCAGCCGCTGCAGGAGGCCCCGGGGGCGGCTCCAGCCACTAATCGAGTCCGGGGCTGGTGGCCTCCGGCCGCGAAGATCACACAGACGTCGGCGGCGGCTCCATGCCGCATCAGGAAGAAAGTCCGCGGCTCGGGCCACAATAAAGGCAGGCGATATGGGCGGCCTCCGAGCCGCGAAGGACAACAAAGTCCGCGGCTCTGGCCGCGCTGGAAGGCCCGATGTCGGCGGCGTCCATGCCGCGTTGGGTGAAGAGAAGTGAGCAGTGCCTGCTCGCGGGAGGACCCGCGGGCAGGGTCCATGACAGTCTACACCTTCAGAGCCTCATATTAGGGATGTGAATCGTTTTAGGACGATTAAAATTATCGTCCGATAATTTTAATATCGTCTTAAACCGTTATGGAACACAATACAATACAGATTCTAACGATTTATCGTTATAAATCGTTAGAATCGTGAGCCGGCACACTAAAACCCACCCCCGACCCTTTAAATTAAATCCCCCACCCTCCCGAACCCCCCCCCCAAATAACTTAAATAACCTGCGGGTCCAGCGGCGGTCCGGAACGGCAGCGGTCCGGAACGGGCTCCTGCAGTCGATCTCCTGCCGGCGCCATTTTCCGTACGAAAACGATTCGCGGCGGGAAATCGCTCCCTGACCCCCGCTGGACCTCCAGGAACTTTTGGCCAGCTTGTGGGGGGCCTCCTGACCCCCACGAGACTTGCCAAAAGTCCAGCGGGGGTCCGGAAGGACCTCCTGCCGTCCAATCTTTTTCGTCTATGGCCGCCGCCATTTTCGGCGCCATTTTGGAAAATGGCGCCGGCTGAAGACAAAATTCAGAGCAGGAGCCCGTTCCGGACCGCTGCCGTTCCGGACCGCCGCTGGACCCGCAGGTTATTTAAGTTATTTGGTGGGGGATTTAATTTAAAGGGTCGGGGGTGGGTTTTAGGGGGTTTTAATGTGCCGGTTTTTCGATTTTTCGATTTTTAACGATTTTTAACGATTTTTCACGATATTTTACCCCCCCAAACGGCAACAATACGATTCCCTCCCCCTCCCAGCCGAAATCGATCGTTAAGACGATCGAGGACACGATTCACATCCCTACCTCATATCATGACCACTAGTTCTCAGACTTCTTTATTCTTAAAAAGGTATGTTTTTAGCATCCCAGGGACCAAATTACTGTTTTGTAACATTCTTTAGGCCTCTGATTAAATCATGCACTGAAGTCTATGTAAATGACACAAAATAAATATATCCAAGACATTGAATATACAGTAACTACCAAAGCATGCACTGTATTTATTGATTTTTCTTTTCAGTTTTTATTGTATTTTTCATGGGAATTTATCAGTGTTTATTACAAAAAACAAAAAAGGGAGAAAATCAGTGGAAAGATTTAGCTTGTTTTTACACCGATTTTCTCAGTTTTTGTTTGTTGTAATAAAGACTGATAAATTCCCAGGAAAAATGAAATGAAAATTGAAAATGAAGGTCCCTAACTATATTGTATAATTGAAGGGGCGGATCAGACGCTAACCTACAGCATGAGGGCTAAAAATCAGGACATTTCCGAACATTTTAGCCCTCTTCCTTTTTCAGGACAGTACACCAAAAATCTTTACAATCCAGAAAGATTCTGGACAGTTGGCAGGGCAGGCGGCAGGCAAGCTTGGTTGAGTTCCAGGCTAAGGTCAGGGCAGACGGCAGACAGGCACGGTTGAGGTAAAGGCAAAGGTCAAAGCATGAAGATCCATCCAAGGCAGGTCAGGATGGGGCAAGGAGAAGCAGGAGCAAGTAAGGACAAGGTTGGAGCAGGCAAGGCAGAGACAAAGCAAGGCAAGGAATGTAGTGAGACAGGCGGGGACAAAAAAAAATCGTGGAAGAATTCAAAGAGCAACTGGTCTGCAGTCTCAGCGGCCTAAAAAGGAGCTGATGTGTGATACCATCCCTGGGCATTGCCACTGATGTTCATGCCACAGGGCCTATTTAAAACAGTCAGTGGTTTGTGCACATGCCTAAAGGCCAGGAGGCAGGAGCAATGGCGTCAGAGGAGGACGGATGGTGACGTACGTCATGTGGTGATCCTGCTGGGCCCAGAGTGAGTGCAGTTTGGCCACGACATGGTGTCCGCGATTGACCCAATGATACAAGTAACTCCAGCAAAACCAAAGTGTGCTGCTTGTTGCTCTGGAACACGCATACACACACATAACAGACTTCACACGGAAACGCTAGCCACCTACTGGAATAATCCCAAAACCACACCCTGTCTAGACAATTCCATATCTTCTGCATTGGGCTGCCTAGAATCATTCAAGTGGCTGAAACAGGGGGGGTTACAATCTCCCCTCCATACTATGTCCTGCAGGTATAACAAACAGCATGCAGATATTATTCAGGTAGAACTCTCTGCATTAGTTTTTGTGGCATCTCCATCACAGACAAACTAAAACCTATAGTCAAACTATTATTATTCTATTGTGCCCCCCCCCCCCCCTTTTTAGTTCGGACTATTAATTACCCTTATGCTTGGGGTGAGGGGTACTACATGAGAAATTATATTCACTAATGTGATTTATCTTTGGGTTTGTAACCTGAGTGGGGGATAAGACAGGGTCCCATTAACCTCAACACACGATTCTGTGCCTTTCCCAAACAACCTCTCACCACAGAGCAGATAAAATCATCCCACCAGAATGAAACAGTAATTAACCCTTTTACCAGTATTGTGTAAGTAGACAGTAAATCTAACCAGAAAATTAAATGGGAAAAGTACAGTAGTGAAGTGTAATATAAACTTGCAGTTTTCTTATTTTAAAACAAGCAATGCAAATATAACACTGGGTATGGGTTATCCAGGGCAACCAACATATTCATATGGATGGTTAAAAAAAAAATAAGGACCAGTAATAGAGAAAGGTTGGGAAGGAAAAGCAGTGAAGTGCACAGCTTTCAAAAATGGTTTTACCTCTGAGTACTCAAAAAGGAGGTTTGAACAGATCCACCCCAATGTCACCAGTTTGTAAAGGCTGCACCCTGTCCCAAACACAAAAGACATAGTGAGTGTTATTATTTTCTTAGTCTGACTGTTTGATCCAAAACACAGGGCAAATTCAAATATTAGCAGAACCCGAAAGAACCCACAACAGCATCCCCAAATGGTTTACTTGGTACTAAACAGAAAGTGGGCCTGGTCTCAGTCCCTTACAGAAAGACCATTGTCCACCAGTTGTTTTTTTTCCCAGTAACTGTCAGTAAGGATTTATGCTTGACTTCGACTGAAAGGCTGAAGCAGTTAAGATGAGATACTGAATTTGCGACAAAAGGCAAGGAAATAAACCTTCTCCCTATGCTGCTAAGATACTTTCTGCGCAAAGTTTAGATTACTTAACACAGTCCCTTAGGAGGGTGATCGAGTCATGTGCTCCTGGACCTGGATATCTCTGGAAAGGAAGTCTCTCAGTCTCTCAGTTCAAGGCTCCTTTACATGTAGCTCAGCTATGAAACAAGAACAGCTGCCTGTCTCTTTATTTCCTCAAAGCACTGACTTTTGTCTCTCCCTCTTGATAATTAATTCTTCAGGAGAAGAACTGATTGCAGGGCTGCTGGCTCCTGGCTCCCAATCCTGGTCATCCCCATCCCACACACACAGATAGAACCAGCCAAATTGCACCTTTTTTACCTTAAATGGTCTCCCAGCATTCCTTTGGTTTGGCTGCAGTGGCTTGCAGTCTCTGCAGGGTTGGAAACCCTTTTTTGTCAGGTCCAAAACACATCACTCAGATCCATTCGCAGCTCAGTCCACATTGTAAGGCTCCAGCACATGATAAGCTTGTGGGGGCAGGAACCTGGTTTATAGTAGCTTGCTTCATTACAAACAGAAGACAGTTGACGAAAATGGTAAGATTATTGAGTTTTTCAACCTGATTGTGGAATCCAGCAAACACAACAGTTGAAAACCAATCAGAAAAATCATGTATGCAGTGGGCAGCATTTTTTATAGGTTAAGGCAAACCAACTGATGAAACAATATCTAATTACGATGGGTAATGGCCAAGTAAATATATATCTCTTACCATTTTACCTGTTAGATTTTAAACACTATGCCATTAACATTTTTACTCCTGGCACATATCATCACAACAAGGAATAATGAACATTAAGCAAATTGCTAGGAACTTTATTCGTCGCTCTAGGAAGGTGTAATTGAACCACTGAATAGATACTAATGAAAAGAAAAGTCCAACAGACCAGGTGACACTTTACAAACTACTAATGAACAATCAGCCGGAAACTATTATAGCAACTTGGCTATTCAGAATGTTGTGAGAATCAAACTAATAAACTACTAAAATGGCACCTATTGTATAGCACAATGTTTAAAGGACCTTCATAATACAGTATAGGTCAAACAACCACCTTGCCAAACCTTTTTAATCATCGGTCCAAAATCCTTCCTATTTTTATAATTTTGAAAAATGCAAATAAAATAACATCTCATAGCAGCTTGAATTCTTATTTATCCACTCTTCTCATGCTTCTGTATGGTCCTATGCAAACATTTATCGCTGGTAACCCTGTTCCAAATCAAATATTCACAAATAAAGTTTGGCATATCTCTTCACTAAGACTCCTAGACTCCCAACGTAAAACCACATTTTGAAAAGAATATCTGTATTAGGGGACTATTTCGGCAACCTCTCACATATCAGCAGTCATCGATATGTGAATTCACTGAAGAGATAACAGTGTTTTCACATGCTCTTCCAGGAATGTAGAAGTAGGTTGCCTTTTTCATTCACCTCCATCACAACCTGCAAATAAGCAAATGTTAATACACATAATGCAAATGAACACAGCACGTTAGGAGCTCTGTTTTGTCTTTCAAATCAATATACATAACTAAAGCACAGGTTATTTTCCCAAGGAAAATAAATGTATTTTCTAAACTTTGCTTACATTTCATCATGTAAAATACACTGGAAAGCAAGCACATCGCTGAAGGAAGTTGGCTGCACATAATCTGAAGTACATTTCCGCATCCAACAGGTTCCTTCTTGATCTTTTCCAGAATGCAGCCTCTTTCCCCAGATATGATACAAGCAACACCTGAAAAGCAAAAACAGGCCATACTGTTCCTAGAGAAGGCAGGTGGAAGGATTGACTGCTGGAAGGTTTTGAACTAGGGACTTGACTAGATCAAAAACTTTTGCTTTACCTTCTAGAGAAAAATAAGCTGATAAAAATGAGGAAACCTAACACTGAGCCTGCTGGCATAACTAATAATTCCTCCCCTGAGGAACTAAAAAGGAGTTGCTGAGAACAAAAAAGTAGTTCCCAGCAACTAGTGTGCTGTTGAACCCGACCACAGAGAGATCTGTGATCCCCGAAGTTGTATGTGAGTACCTGTTTTTGGAATGTGAATTGCTTGAGATTAGAACTGAAGGTATTTGAAATGGCTATTGGACTTGCATGTGTTATAACTGATCTCTGACAGCTTATATCTAAGTGAAATCCTTGTTGTGAAAAGAGCCTTTATAATTTTGTTTTAATTCCTGCGTTTAAATAAAGTCAAGCTTGAAACATCTTGACCTTGCTGTGTCTCTTTTTTTAACTGTTGCAGTCCTGTCTGAATTTTTCCACTGTTCTTAGGCCAGGAAACTGGCCTTATAAAACCTTTCATCCAGTTTCATTCAAATTTATTTCACAGAGAGCAGGGCTCCCCCTGGCTCTGTGCTCACACTTGTCATGTGTCCCAATGTCCCCTACATTTAGAATTGCTGTTTTTTTGCTTCGTTGTTATTTAGATTTCCTGGAGGGACACAGATCAGTTTGCTTCAGTTGTAGTTCGAAGTAGCACATTGGGATGACAAATAGCCCTTAGTGCTTATATGTCCTTGATCACAGGAAGACCAACGTATGCCAATTTTAGCAAAGTCTGCTTCGCACATAAAAATGGCAACTTGTGTGCGTAAGTTGCTTTAGGGGCACATGTGTCTCGTTCTACTCATGAAGCAGACGTTGTAAAATGTTATGCAAAATCAAAGTTAATGAGCTGCTGCAATGCAAATTAATGCAAAGCAGTTCATTAACTATGTTTGCAAAGCTAAAATATACATGAAAAGGCCTTCACAAACTGGTTTTCACAAAAAAAAAGATTACTATACCTAGTTATCTTTTATGCAAAGTTGACCAAAAGAAACTCACACTCAAGTTTTCTACCTGGCTTATTTGCACACACATCTCAGTAGAAAATGTACATGCAGAAAATCACAATCTCTGTAGGAAATCTAGCACACTTTAGGACATTGGCTTCTAAGTTGAAACCTAGCAACATGCCATGCAAGTCACCTTTCTCTAAAGAAAAAGAGAAATTGAAATCTTGGTGAGGTCAGAACACATTGTGAAGTCACTGAGCATTTTTATAATTGCCCTGTCATTGGTTACTACCCTAGTTTCCTACAGGGTCTTATAAGATCATCATGCCCATGTGTTTGCCATTCACCTCTCCCCCTCTCCCACTACCCATATAACTTTATCCAATTTAATTCAGATTTCTGCCATAGACACCTCTACACTTAGACTTAATATTGGTTTTTAGCTTAGTTTCCAAAAGGGAACTGGTGTTAAGTGATCATTGTGTCTGTGCACCTCTCCCTCCCCCCCCCCCCCCCCATACTCCCATTAACTTTTGAACCATTCATCTGATTTCTTTCAAATTTCAGTCTCCTGGCTCACACTTTCCATGTGCCATTTTCACCCCCAACACATTTATTTCTGATCTGGAATCTCTGGGGATAGTGTAATATAATGAAGCATTTTTAAAGCTACCCTGCCATTAGTGGATTTAACTACAGAATGATATGGCAGTTTTACATATATCACACCACTAAAGAGTCAATATATTATAGTGACATATGAAACAGTAATTTAGAAAATTCTTTATTTTGTACAAAACATCAACTTACTCATATATAAAATCTCATTTGTTTCACAAGATACACATAAGGACAACCCAGGAACAATAAGAACATGCCATACTGGGTCAGACCAAGGGTCCATCAAGCCCAGCATCCTGTTTCCAACAGTGGCCAATCCAGGCCATAAGAACCTGGCAAGTACCCAAAAACTAAGTCTATTCAATGTTACTGTTGATAGAAATAGCAGTGGCTATTTTCTACGTCAGCTTAATTAATAGCAGGTAATGGACTTCTCCTCCAACAACTTATCCAATCCTTTTTTAATCCCAGCTACACTAACAGCACTAACCACATCCCCTGGCAACAAATTCCAGAGTTTACCGTAATTGTGCATTGAGTGAAAAAGAATTTTCTCCGATTAGTTTTAAATGTGCCACATGCTAACTTCATGGAGTGCCCCCTAGTCTTTCTATTATCTGAAAGAGTAAATAACTGATTCACATTAACCTGTTCTAGACCGCTCATGATTTTAAACAACTCTATCATATCCCCCCTCAGCCGTCTCTTCTCCAAGCTGAAAAGTCCTAACCTCTTTAGTCTTTTCTCATAGGGTAGCTGTTCCATTCCCTTTATCATTTTGGTCACCCTTCTCTGTACATTCTCCATCTCTGTATATATCCCACATTATACATAAAAAGCAAACACTCATACATTCATCCATACAATTTAAAAATTACAACAAAAAATGTAAAAGAGAAGAAGCAAGAGAAAAGAATGTTGTAATTTTTAAATTGTATGGATAAATGTATGAGTGTTTGTTTTTTATGTATAATAAGGGATATATTTATCTTGTTCCTGGGTTCTCCTTATGTGTATCTTGTGAAAGAAATGAGATTTTTTATATAAGTTTATACAAGTTGATAGTCTGTACAAAATAATTTTCTAAATTACTATTTCATATGTCACTATAATATATTGACTCATTAGTGGATTTAAAGCATGTTGAAAGCTGCCCTGTCATTGGATAATAGTCATAACCATATGCAAACTCCTCTGCCAAAGAAATAAACTAGTTATCATGAAATGTTCACACATCTCCTTGTTGATGTTACTACTTCTTCTGGTAGGCATTCCCAGCATTCAGCTGCCTCAGGAAAGAAGTATTTCTGCATTTTCCCCTGAGCCTCCTTCCTTTTAATTGATAGAATGACCTTTCTCCCGGAGCTTCTGTTTCTATTGAAAAATGCTACCAAAGTGCGCTTCATCGTATTCCGCGAGATATTTAAATATTTTTGTCATAATTTCCCATTCCTGTCTATCTTTCAGAAAATGCAGTTTTAGTTCCTGGACCTTCTTTGAGTTTTCTGCAGGTTTATCAAATTGGTTCACTAACCTTCTTTAAAGGCAGGTGCACATCCCTAATTACAGTCACACACACACACCCCTTTCCTATTTTTTTTAACTTTCTCTTCCTTAGCTGTACCAGTGTTATGCCTGCATTGGTTCCTATGAGGATTAACACAGTCATACCCAAATATACTCGATTTATAGCAGCAAACACACTTTCACAGAAGGAGCTTTAATCTTGAATATCTGCTATGGAGTCAGATTTTAAAAAACAAACAATGAAAATGGAATCCTAAGGAAGGTGCTTGTTTTAACAACCAGTTGAATGACCTAAATATTTGGTTGCTTGTCCTGTTACTTTAAGAGGATAATTTGGTTAAATAAAAGAACTGACAGAAAGGTAACATTGCACGCTTTCCTGACAAGGGTTTACAAGTCTTAGTAATTCTGTAAGGAAGACAAGTATAAAAGATAAGATTGCAAGTCCAGGTCCTTGAATAATTAATTTGGAAATTTTGTAGTAATACTTTATGACAGACACAGCAATTATATAATCTATTCATGTAATATCTGACTATTTTCCAAAGTGTGACACGTGCTTAAATATTGTCCCAGATGATGATCAAGATGATATAAAGTGCAGATTACAAACCATCAGCTTGCAAGGGTCAAGTTACCTTGATATGATCTAGTTTCCGTTATTGTGGAAACTGAACTCTCTTACCACCTAAACAAACAGGAGCTGGATGCAGCCCTTGCATCTATCGCCTGCAACACATGTTTAATAATGTAAGCATGTGGGGGGAAAGAAAGAGACAGGAGATTTTAAGATGTAATGTTCTGCATTCATTTGAAAGCCAACCTGAAGATATTTTCCTATTGTGAGAGACACAAGTGGTGAGACGTCCAAGCAGTTATGTCAGTGGAGCGAGGCGGGGGGGGGGGGAGAGAGGGTCATTGCAGGGAGTGCAGCATAATCCGAGCGTGCTGTTTTCATACAGCACCCCCCACCCCCACCCACCCAAGTTCTCATCTTAGCCCCAAGGTAAAGCTGTGGTGCTCATAAATTAATTATAAGGAAAAATCATTGTTGGGGTCTAGCATGGTGTGAATTACATAAAGGTAAGTGTTCCCTGACATGCCTTGACAGGAATCTAGATAGCATGGTTAGGGTTGCATTTGCTGTGCTTGTGTGTAATTACGGTGGCTGAAAGTATAAATGCTTTTGTATTTGCCTTGCTGAGATCACTGCAACTTTGATAGTCTTTCACTCTGCTAAGTAAACTCCATTTCCACTTCCTATAAAATCCTGACTTCCAGTGATGAACAAATATTGATCTTTAGGGGCAGAACCTCCTCAATATGTCTTGGTCAGGGTCATGGGAAATTGTGCAATCTGTTGCCAAACATGGTCAGAATTTCGATGTTACTCTGTTTCTGGAGGAATTTACAGGCATAATCCTGTGCCTTATCATTTAATGTAGGCGATTAGCTGCAGAATTCCAAACGATCACATCATGATAATGCTATAGATTTTTACTACATGCAGGAGCATGGTGGTGTCACATCAGGTGGTGCAGAGTTCTAGTGGCTGACTGTATAGGTCCAGGAGAAAGCTGAATTCATTATAGATTGTGATACCTTTCATTCAGTTAATATAACAATTATCCAAAGATGTTGTGCAAGAGCTTTAAAGACCACACCAGCCCCTCCCAAATTTGAGCGACCTTCAAAGACACTTTTCAGGTGCATTACATAATCTTTTTCACTGCCTTTTAAATCTGTTCAAGCCCGTTTTGGACAAGGTAAGGCAGGATATGATGAGCCTTTTTTTTTTTTTTTTGGACTGATGACAGAAAATCAGCCACTTTCACACTGGCCAATGATATACAAAAAGCACTGACAGATACTGTCAAACCGAAACAGTCAGAAGCAACTACACTTACATTTAAAGGAGAACCCAATCCTTTCCACAAAGTAGAATTCTGGGCTCGTACAGTGTTACATCATACTGTTTTAACATTATTGAGATTTTTGCCCCACCAATTTCTCCCTGCATCTTTTGGGCTTCCAGCTCAACTGAAATCAGCCTGTGTTGTGTTGAAATGCTTTGAGCCCTCATTCACAACTACCGGCATATGAAGGGATTATTTTTTTCTTTTTGTTCTCCTCATCCCCATCCCATTGAAGCAACAATCCTTGGCCAGGAGTCACAAATTGCAATTCCCTCTGGAAATCAGAATGCCTGCACTCTGAGTCTGGCCACAGGCCCCAGTTTTCTATTGTGGCTTAGGGACAGATTCTGTGACAATAATTAGAATATTCTGAGGCAAAATTTTAGTTCTTTGGCAATTCTGGTTCAATTTGCATAAATCTGCATATTTTTTTCAGATCAAATAATATACATTCTGTTTTACATTATAAAAATAGAGTAGTTTTCCAACCTGGATTTTGTGTCTGTTCAATTCATTTTGCTTTTTATTGGGTGGGGGAAGAGATGTCAGGTATAAGAACAAGATGGGTGTTAGGTTCTAGCTCCTACAGAGGGAGGAGTTAGCAATCTGTAATGAACTAGCTCCTGAGGAAGGAGGAGTTAGCAATCTGTTCAGATCTCCGTGAGGAGTTAGCAATCTTGTTATGCTTCGGCTCCTGTGGAGGGAGGAGTTAACAAACTGTATGGGTTTAGACTGTGGAGTAGCAATCTGATATGAGTCTGTTGCTGAAGACTCCTGATGGAGAAGAAGTAGCAATCTGTTACCAGCAGAGTGCATGGAGAGGGCACTCAGCTGTAGAGGAATGTAGATAGGTGGATCCTTGGGCCGATGGCAGATGACTGCGCCCCCAGGAGGATATCCTGAGAGGGACTACCGGCTAGGCTTGAGTACGGAGACAGATACAGATAATTCTTTTATTAGACAGGTTAGTAGAACCACCAGAGGTGGCAGTAGTGAGTTGATATGCCCAGCAGGGCTGAAGTCCCTCAGGTACTAGAACAGTGATCCCAGGGTTGAGCTGTAGAGAAACTATAGATAGTGAGTAGACAGGGTATGCTGTGTTCATAGCCAGAACTGGATGACAAACTCACATAAGGTCTGTAAGAAGCTCAGTAGCTGGAAAGGGTTAGGCCCTCGAGGAGCGAGTACCTGGTTCCAGGGAAAGCTCTGAGAGAGCGGTGGTAACTCACAAATGTCTTTATCTGCGATAGCTTCCAGGGAGTAGAGAATCTTCAGAGAGTTCAGGAACATGGGCCCTCGAGGAGCGAATACCGGTTCCTATCGGCAATCTGAAATAGAGAAAAGAGAGAGAGGCCCCCGAGGAGCGGGTACCCCTGGTAAGTCTGAGGAGGCAGAGTAGCTTAGGTAGCGAAATCCTTGCTAACTCGATATGTTAGTAAATACTGAGACCTTTTATATTGGAAGCGGATGACGTCATCTCAGGGGACGCCCCGAGGTTCGTGCCCTTGCCGGTACATCAATCGGAGCGCGCGCGCTCGCCCTACATCATCAGTAACATGGCGGATCCACAGCGTCATGCCGGTCCGGGGACGCCAGAGGGAGACGGCAAGAATATGCCGCGGCAGCTAACCATCCATCAGACCCGGAGGGAGTCGCCGCAGAGGAAAAGAGGGTGGAGTGAGGGCGTCGAGCAGCGACGGACGCAACAATGGGGATCTTCAAGATAGAGGGAGAAGGTGATTAGGAAGAGGAAACAGGATCTCTGAGATGGGGAGAGTAAGAGGGAGACAAAATAAGATTTGGACAAGTTTCTGGAAGAACAATCCATAAAACATAATAAACCAGGTAGACTAAAGAAAGATATTGCTATCCCTGAGAGTGAGTAAGAAGAAATAAATTTACTTTGGGATCTGCCAAGTACATGGGACTATGACTGGCCATTGTCAGAGATAGGACGTTGGGCTTGATGGACCTTGGTCTGACCCACCATGGCATTTCTAATATTCATAGGAGAGTGAAAGCAGACCCTGGATGGGGGAAGAAAAGAAGAAATAATTGGTGAGGGAGAAGGAGAGAGAGAAGTAGAGACTCTTAGGGATGGAGGAAGAAAAACAAGGGAGGATCTGGGGGTGAAGAAGTGAGGAAGAGAAGGGGTTCTGAAATGGGGAGAAGAGGGATTCTGTGATTAGGTAATAAGAGGAGGGAGTTTCTGGGATTGGGGGGAGAGAAGGGTGCTTCTATAGGCATCATAATGGAGTATGCCACAGAGGTAATGACAAAACCAACTATAGGCAGTTGTTGGAAATGTGGGGTACTCCGTAGATACAGAGCACTGTGCAGATCAAACAGGTGACATATGAACTGCATGTCATAGGAGGAATGGAAAAGGCTGGTGCTGGCAACAGGAGCAGCATTCATTTGGTTAAAGGCACCAGCTTTGGGCAGGAGGATGAAGAGCCCAAACAGATAGAAACGCCCGGTCAAAGGGGGAAGAGAGCAGCAAAGTAGTAAAAGGTTTGGAGCTCCTTGGGAAGAGGAGAGGAGAAAGAAGAGAAAAAGGGCTCAATAATTGGGGGATAAAATGGGTGATTGTGTGGGACAGCAAGGGAAGAATGGGGCTTGGGGATTGGGTAGGGATTAAAGGGACAGCAGGGAGATGGGAATTTGGAAGGTAGATCAGAGGATTAAAGGGTACTCTGGAATTTGAGGGCTAGAAGAGAGGAAGAATGGGGAATTGGGAATTTGGGAGGGAATAGGGACACAAAGATAGAGTTGGGGGGAACAGAGCAGGCACATGGAGACTGACTGGGGTTTGTGGGAGGCAGTGGAAACTTAGCAATTAGCTGGAAATGAGTGAAGGTGTGTTGGATGGGCTGGTACAAGTGATGGCATCAGATAGGGTTTAGAAAAGGGGCCTGAAAAGTGGAGAAGGACTGAGAGGTGGTGTGAATGACCTGGATGACTGGGCAGAGGGTGATAGGCAATGGAAAAGGATGGGGGTGCTATGGAAGGATGAAACAAATGGAAGGTTCTGGGAAGTAGTAAGAAGGTGGAGAAAGAAGGGTAATAGGCTGGGTAGGGGGTAAAAGACAGAACAAAGAAGCTGGATGCAAGGGAAGGCATGAACAACTAAGGAGGAACTAGTGCTGATGAAGGAATTAGAGGCAGAGGAAAGTAAATGAGAACTGGAAAGTGAGGCTAGGGCACGGAGTAATAGGAGAGTGAGGAAGGAATGAGAGAGTGGAGAGAGAAGCTGAGATGGGGATGGGACTAAGAGAGAGAAAGTTGGTGGATAGAAGTGTCATAAAAAAAAAGGGAGATTGAGGCCTGGAAGATGAGTGGGGAGTGTGGGGAATGAATCTAGCTATGAATGCCTAGAGGCAGAAGAGACATGAAAGTGAAAGACAAATATTAGATAAATGTAAGGGAGGATGTGAAAAACATAGTGGGAGAGAAGAAATGGAAAATTGAAAGGAGACCAAGGAGAAGGTCTTAGGAGAAGACAAGCAAGAGGAAAATGCATACTGTTCTTCGTAGGGATTGATAGCAATCTGCTTTGTTTTGTTTTCCCAGTAGAAGGTGTTCTAGGATCCATTGTAATAATTGCAGTGCTGCCTTTTCAGAGGTAAAGTTGTTGCTTTTTGAGTTCTGACAGTGCTATTATGGTATGGCAGGATTGCTACAAAGGGTCTGAGGGGCTTTATGGAAGGGTTTTGTATTACTTCACAATGTGTCTGAAAGTGGAGGCAGGTCCTGCTCAGCACTCATTGTTAGGGAAGTTTCTGTGGACATAAGATTTGTGTGCAGAGCTCGAGGTGTAGAATGTATGTTGGGGTTCTATCCAATCCTGTATAAACCGCAGACTTCACACCCATACAGAATAATTGGTTAAATGATGCCTTCAAATATTAAATGTTAAACTTGTTCGATGTAAAGCGCCACCCCAGGCACTAGTTTTATGTGAACCGATGTGATATCATTGATGAATGTCGGTATATAAAATCTTTTAAATAAAATAAATAAATAAATAAATAAATAAATAATCCTGATGGTAACTTTCAATTGTGCTCTGATGGGGTGAGGCTGCTGCCTGAGTGAGCTCCAGCTATTATGCGTTAAATCTCTCCTTTCCGACTGCTTTTGGGGCAACTGTGAGCAAGATATCTCAATCAAGGGAAGTCAGTAAGCATTCTATTTCTTCTTTATGGGCTGATTGCAGTGGTAAACCTGCTAAGAATAGACTGTTGTGCTCCGGGTGTGGATCCTTGGGCCGACCGGCAAGATGGGATGGTCGGAAGGCAGACACACTCAGTGAGGGATGGATCTTCACCTGGAAACCCGTGACCCCACCAGAGGAGCTGTTAGGGCCCGGGTCGCTAGGACTTAGGTGGCTTCGCCCTGGAAGTCCGAGGTCCCCCCAGGAGGAGCCCGTAGGGACCCGGACCGCTGGGACTTAGGAGAGTCACAGGCGTGAAGGGAAACCGAGGGCGGACTGAAGTCTGGGCTGGCAGCTGAAGACAGGAACGAGGAGGCGTACCGGAGTCTGGGTATGCAGCAAGCAGTGGATCCGAGAAGCGAACCAGAGTCGGGGCAGGCAGCGAGCAGGCAGAGACGTAAAGCAAAACCAGGATCAAGACAGGCAGCAGGCAGGCAGAAACGTGAGACAAACCAGGATCAAGACAGGCAGCAGGCAGGCAGAATCGTGAGACAAACCAGGATCAAGACAGGCAGCAGGCAGGCAGAATCGTGAGACAAACCAGGATCAAGAAACGCAGGATTGCAGCAACTAACTCTTTCCAAGGAGTGACCACGTTGCAAGGCAAAGCAAAGAAGAAAGCTGCGGGTTTAAATCCCCCTCTGGGGCTGACGTCAGAAGGAGGGCGGATCGGCACATCCGGGTGCTGGGAGCTCAAAAGGACAGCCCTCGCGCGCGCGCGTTCCCCTGCAGGGGCGGAGCTATCCTCGGGCTTTGCCGGCGTCCCCACGAGGAGGACGCCGCTGCCATGCGGCCAGGCCGGCCCGGAATCGCGCGGGTCGCGGCGCAGGAAGGAGACCCGCGGGGAAGGTAAGGGCCCTGGTCGCTGCGTAAGCGACTGGGGTCGCAACAGTACCCCCCTTCTTACGCCCCCTCCTCAGGGGACCCGGCTTACCGGGATTGTCCTGATGGAAGCGGGCTAACAGCGATTTGTCCAGAATATTCCGGGCTGGCTCCCAGGAATCCTCTTCAGGACCACAACCCTCCCATGCCAACAGGTATTCCCAGCGACGAGCCCGGAAACGGACATCTAGTACTTCGCGTACCTGATAGGTAGGTTCTTCATTAGAGGAGGAAGATACAGCATCAGTCGAGGGTTGATGGAAACGGGAGAGTACCACTGGCTTCAGTAGAGAGACATGGAACACGTTGTGGACACGTAAAGATGAGGGTAGACGGAGTCTATAAGAGACCAACCCTATTCGTTCAGCGATAGTGAAAGGGCCACAGTATCTTGATGCCAATTTCTTGGAGTGGCCCGGCAAATGGAGGTTTCTGGTGCTTAGCCATACCTTAGTACCGGGTAAGAATATGGGTGCTGGTCGACGGTGGCGATTGGCATATCTTTGCGTCTTTTCGGCAGAGGAAGTGAGTCGGCGTTGGACCGACCTCCATAGATGATGAATGTGCTGGGCCACCGTTAGCGCTGCCGGTGAAGGCACGGTAACAGGAATGGGCACCGGAGGTTTCAGGTGGCGACCGAAAACGGTCTGGAAAGGTGATTGTCCTGTTACCGAGTGGGTGTGGTTGTTGTAGGCAAACTCGGCCCAGGGAAGGAGGGACACCCAATTGTCTCCTCTTTCGGAGATAAAACTTCGAAGGAACGTCTTCAAGGACCTATTCATGCGTTCGGTCTGCCCATTGCTTTGTGGGTGGAAGGCTGTAGATAGATTCAACTGTATCCCAAATTTCCGGCAGATGGCCCGCCAAAATCGAGCCGTGAACTGTGGGCCCCGGTCAGAAACGATACTTTGCGGAAGTCCATGAGCTCTGAAGATATGCTGTGTGAACAGATGGGCTAACTCTGGTGCTGAAGGCAACTTGGGTAATGGTACGAGATGAACCATCTTGGAGAAGCGGTCTACTGTTACCCATATCACCGTATTGCCCTCGGAATGGGGTAAATCCACCACAAAATCCGTGGCGATATGGGTCCAGGGTTCCGTGGGAATAGGAAGAGGCTGCAGAAGCCCCCATGGGCGACCGCTTAGAGGTTTCTGCCGGGCGCAAACTGGGCAAGAATCCACGTACAGGCGTACATCCTGGCGCACCTTAGGCCACCAGTAATAGCGGTTGAGAAGATTGAGGGTCCTCTCCCTACCGGCGTGACCACCAGAGAGGGAATCATGAGCCCAGGCAAGAACTCTTTTGCGGTCCCTGCGAGGGACTACAACACGTTCTACAGAGGATACGATAGTACTGGCTAACTGGACCTTGGCTGGATCAATAATATACTGAGGGATCTCCTCCTTCTCCTCCGGAATATCATTCCTCGAGAGGGCGTCCGCCCGAAAGTTCTTCGCGGCAGGTCGATACTTGAGGAGAAAGTCAAACCGACTGAAAAACAGCGACCACCGTGCTTGTCTGGGGTTCAGCCGCTGGGCTTGGTTCAGGAATTCCAAATTCTTGTGATCGGTGTAGACCATCACAGGATGAGTCGCCCCCTCCAACCATTGCCTCCACTCTTCTAGCGCCAACTTGATTGCCAATAGCTCCTTATCGCCAATCCCATAGTTGTTTTCGGCGGAAGTGAATTTCTTGGAAAAATAGGAGCAAGGGAACAAATGGCCAGAAGAGGACTTTTGTGAGAGGACCGCCCCTACCGCAACACTAGAGGCATCTACCTCCACGAAGAACGGCTGAGTAGGATCCGGATGTCGCAAACAAGTGTCA
Source organism: Rhinatrema bivittatum (assembly GCF_901001135.1). Taxonomy (NCBI): domain Eukaryota; kingdom Metazoa; phylum Chordata; class Amphibia; order Gymnophiona; family Rhinatrematidae; genus Rhinatrema; species Rhinatrema bivittatum. The sequence continues at coordinate 531,881,782 of NC_042616.1, read as the reverse complement.
TGGAGAAAAGCCTCTTTTAAGTCCTCAAAAGCTTTGCAAGCCTCGGAAGGCCAGATTCGAGTGTCCGCACCCTTCTTGGTTAGGGTGGTGAGAGGTGCCACCAGCTGGGAATACCGTGGAATAAAGTGGCGGTAGAAATTTGCAAAGCCCAAAAAACGTTGCAAAGCCTTCAGGCCCACCGGCCGGGGCCAATTTCGGATGGCAGATACTTTGCTAGGATCCATGCGAAAACCAGTTGCAGAAACGATATACCCTAAAAAGGGCAAGGAATTCTGCTCAAAGAGACATTTTTCTAATTTCGCATATAACCGATGATCCCGCAGAATCTGGAGTACCTGTCGAACATGTCTTCGGTGAGAGGCTAGATCCGAGGAGTAGATAAGAACGTCATCTAAATATACTATAACGCATGATTGTAGAAAGTCCCGGAGAATCTCATTCATTAAGTGCTGGAACACTGCAGGAGCATTGCATAGGCCAAATGGCATCACTAGGTATTCGTAATGTCCATCCCGGGTGTTGAAAGCGGTCTTCCATTCATCCCCGGGACGGATACGAACCAAATTGTAGGCCCCTCGCAAGTCCAGCTTCGTGAATACTTGTGCCCCCTGGAGTTTGTCCAACAGCTCCGGGATTAACGGCAGTGGGTAGCGATTCTTCTTGGTTATGGCATTAAGTCCACGGTAGTCTATACAGGGCCGCAAAGACCCATCTTTCTTTGCCACAAAAAAGAAACCCGCTCCTGCGGGCGACTTAGAGGGGCGAATAAACCCCTTGGCGAGATTCTCAGAAATGTACTCTGACATGGCTTGGGTTTCAGGCTGAGAAAGTGGATATACTCTCCCACGGGGGGGAGTGGAGCCAGGAAGCAAGTCAATCGCGCAATCAAATGGACGATGCTGTGGAAGCAACTCCGCTTTTTCCTTAGAGAATACATCAGCAAAATCCTGGTAGGGGGACGGAAGCTGAAACCCGACATCAGTCTGCGCCAGAGGCGTTTGCGGGCCCCTCCAGGGCTGGATGCAAGAATGGGAGCAGTGTGCACCCCAGCGGACAATCTGGAAATTGTCCCATCGAATCTCCGGGGAATGCAGTTGGAGCCAGGGTAACCCCAGGACCACGGGATATACCGATCTCTCCAAAACCAGGAACGAAATCCTCTCTGTGTGAAGCAGACCAGTCTGAAGGATGATGGGCTTGGTACTAGTAGTTATACTGCCGGAGAGCGGTGTACCCTGAATGGAGGTGACCCGTAAGGGAGGTTCCTGACGCTGCGTGGAGAGCTGAAGGTGTCGTACCAGATCCTGAGTGATAAAGTTCCCTCCTGCGCCGGAATCTATGAGGGCCTTTGTGTTGAAAGAACCCCCCGGATACTTGAGGGTTACGGGTACGGTACAATGAGGAGTTGCATTCAGACAACCTAGGGGGACCTCCTCAGTTACCCCTAGGTGCGGGAGTTTCCCGGACGCTCCTTGCATTGGGCCAGGAAATGGCCCTTACCTCCGCAGTATAAACATAAATGCAAGTCTCGGCGGCGTTGCCTCTCTTCGGGGGTCAGAGCGGATCTTCCTAGGTGCATAGGCTCTTCCTGAGAAGACTCTGCTGAGGTGCCGGTGGTCCGAGATCCGGAGTTCGAAGATCTAGCGGTAGCTGACGGTACGGGTACCAGACGGCGAGGAAAGCGCCCTTCCTTCGCTCTTTGCTGCAGGCGTCGGTCGATGCGCCCAGCCACGTTAATAAGTGAATTCAGGTCCTCTGGAAGGTCTCGAGCAGCAAGCTCGTCCTTTATTCTAGCCGCCAGGCCCTCAAGAAAAACCCCGCGAAGGGTGTCATCGGCCCAACCCACTTCTTGGGCAAGGGTGCGGAATTCCAGAGCGTAGTCGGCTAGGGTTCGTGTCCCCTGCCGAAGTTGGAGTAGTTCAGAAGTTGCGGAGGCCTGACGTGCTGGTTCGTCGAATGCTGCTCGAAATTCCTCCACGAACAAACTCAGATCACTCAGGGCGGGATCGTTTTTATCCCACATGGGAGACGCCCAGTTTAAGGCTCGACCATCAAGTAATGAAAAGATGTAAGCCACCTTGATTCCATCTGAGGGAAACTGATTGGGTAGCAGGGCGAACCGTACAAAACACTGATTCAGGAAGCCCGCACAAGCCTTAGAGTCCCCAGCAAAACGTGTGGGAGCTGGAAGCTGTGTGGGAGTATGAAGCGTCACCACTGGGGCAGGTATGGCTACCGGAACCGGTGCCGCGGGTTCAACGTCCATGCGGGTAGCCAACCGTTCCACGGTGGCCGCCAGGGTGTCCAGTACCTGTTGCTGTTGAACCAAACGTTGAGCCAGTCCGGGAATGGCCTGTAGACCAGCTAGGTCTGCCGGATCCATGGCCTTGCAAACTGTTGTGCTCCGGGTGTGGATCCTTGGGCCGACCGGCAAGATGGGACGGTCGGAAGGCAGACACACTCAGTGAGGGATGGATCTTCACCTGGAAACCCGTGACCCCACCAGAGGAGCTGTTAGGGCCCGGGTCGCTAGGACTTAGGTGGCTTCGCCCTGGAAGTCCGAGGTCCCCCCAGGAGGAGCCCGTAGGGACCCGGACCGCTGGGACTTAGGAGAGTCACAGGCGTGAAGGGAAACCGAGGGCGGACTGAAGTCTGGGCTGGCAGCTGAAGACAGGAACGAGGAGGCGTACCGGAGTCTGGGTATGCAGCAAGCAGTGGATCCGAGAAGCGAACCAGAGTCGGGGCAGGCAGCGAGCAGGCAGAGACGTAAAGCAAAACCAGGATCAAGACAGGCAGCAGGCAGGCAGAAACGTGAGACAAACCAGGATCAAGACAGGCAGCAGGCAGGCAGAATCGTGAGACAAACCAGGATCAAGACAGGCAGCAGGCAGGCAGAATCGTGAGACAAACCAGGATCAAGAAACGCAGGATTGCAGCAACTAACTCTCTCCAAGGAGTGACCACGTTGCAAGGCAAAGCAAAGAAGAAAGCTGCGGGTTTAAATCCCCCTCCGGGGCTGACGTCAGAAGGAGGGCGGATCGGCACATCCGGGTGCTGGGAGCTCAAAAGGACAGCCCTCGCGCGTGCGCGTTCCCCTGCAGGGGCGGAGCTATCCTCGGGCTTTGCCGGCGTCCCCACGAGGAGGACGCCGCTGCCATGCGGCCAGGCCGGCCCGGAATCGCGCGGGTCGCGGCGCAGGAAGGAGACCCGCGGGGAAGGTAAGGGCCCTGGTCGCTGCGTAAGCGACTGGGGTCGCAACATAGACTGAGGCCTTTCCCACTGCATACATGGAGGAAATGGCTCCTGAAGTGGAAGCCTGTACAGTGCAGCTCAAGTTAGCTGAAAACACTGTATACACTGAAAAATTGCTGGAGCAATTTTCTGATAAGATTTTTGTTAAACTAGATTCTCAGTTAAAGACCAGGGAGAAGGTTGCTCAATTAGTGCAAGCTGTGTAGGATAATTCTGAGTGCTTGGATGAGACTGATGCCAAAATCAACAATCTTAAAATGGCGCTTACCTCAGCTAGTGCTAAGATAGAGAAGCTGGAACACACTGTTGCCTTTGTCCAGGAGAAAATCAACGATCTTGAGAACCAATATCCGTCGCTGTAATATCTGAGTGGTAGAGGTCCCAGAAGAATCTGAAAGCAGCGGTGCAATACAATACTTTTCACTATGGCTCCCAGATGTATTAAAGTTGGAAGAAAAAAATGGAGTTGTAAAAATCAATTGGGCACATTATGCATTTGCTCCTGCCCCAGGCCCCGGTGGGCGGTCGCATGCTGTCATCATCAAATTACACAACATTAATGATAAGCATCATATACTAAATGCAACACAGGAGTAAAGGGAGTTTGTTTATGAAGGGAACAGTAGAAGAGGACTGGAAGGCTCATCTGCATACTGCTCCCAGCATCCCCCGCAACAGGAGTCCAGAGGTCACCGAAAGAGATCCAGGGATTGAATTCCACAGCCCCAGCTTCCAGAGGCCCTGTTCCCTTTGCAGTAGAAGAGGACCGGAAGCGCGCTCCATTAGGTGCGCAAATCTCAAACCCTTCAATTCTTTGAGTGAAGATCAATTTAATGGTGGCTAAAGAAAATTGATAAATATAGCTTTGGGAAATCTTTGGACTTATAAAAGTTTGGAGAAAGGTGAAATAGTGAGATATATTCTTTAGAGTTTGTGTTCTCTGAGGTAATAAGCAAGCCAGAGATAGTTAATTCTAGTGTCGGTCTTTCCCACCCTCTCAGCCCTTGATTTTTAGGCAAGAGACACTTTCTCATTAAAAATCAATCAGGCTCTTATCTAAATCATATTATTGTACCAGCCCTTATTGAAAGTTTAATCATCCCCTTGTAGGACACTAGCTGATTAATTAGTAAATTCACCTGTAAATTTAAAGTACTCTTATTCCAACTCCGTTAGTATCCTAAACTTAACTACGAACTAAATAAAACTAAAATGAAGGCAGCAGTCTGGCAGCAAGAGGGGGACTTTCCAGTCTTTTGCATCGAGTGTCACATGTATGATTTTTTACCCAACGGTGAGAGATTGTATGTGTGCACTTGGTGCAAAGAGCTCCTGGCTCTCAGGGAACGAATCCAATCTCTGGAGGCTAGAGTGGCAGACTTGGAGGAGCTGAGGCAGACAGAGAGGTACATTGATGAAACCTTCAGTGACATAGTAGCCAAGTCCCAAATCCAGTCTGGCAGCCCCAGTGCTGCCTTGGATCAGAAGGGTCTCCCAGTAGAAGAGCATCACCCTGGTGTAGCAGGAAGTGATCCTGTAGCAAGGACCTGCTCTCCAGGTGATGTATTGTCCTGTTGCACTGAGGACAGGTGTCCCAGGGCTACTGCTCAGGAGGGAAGGGTTAGGCTAGCCATCATAGTTTGTGATTCAATTATTAGAAAAGTAGATAGCAGGGTGGCTGGTGGACGTGAGGACTGCCTGGTAACTTGCCTGCCTGGTACGAAGGTGGCAAACCTCATGCTTCACCTAGATAGGATTATAGACAGTGCTGGGGAGGAGCCAGCTGTAGTGGTTCATGTGGGAACCAACAACATAGGAAAATCTGGGAAGGAGGTTCTGGAAGCCAAATTTAGGATTTTAGGTAGAAAGCTAAAATCCAGAACCTCCAGGATGACATTCTCTGAAATGTTTCCTGTTCCATGTGCAGGTCCCCAGAGACAGGCAGAGCTCCAGAATTTCAATGCATGGATGAGACAATGGTGCAGGGAAGAGGGATTCAGTTTGTAAGGAACTGGGGAAACTTTTGGGGAAGGGGGAGACTTTCCGAAAGGATGGACTCCACCTTAACCAGAGTGGAACCAAGCTGCTGGCACTAACTTTTAAAAAGGAGATAGAGCAAGGGGGAAAGGAGGTAGAGTAGGGCTCTCTGTATAATATTAAAGAGTCTACTACTGACATACTCTGAGGATCGGGGACATTTTTATAAAAATAAGAAATGAAAGAAAAAAGAAGAAAGATAAGTTTGAATAAAAATAAAAAGTTTTTGAAGGTGAATGATTAAAAGATCGATTGGTTTCTTTGAAGTTACACAACAACAATCCAAGGACTCAATCCAAGGACTCCCCAAAACATTCAACCATTAACAATACCATTTGTACATAGTATTTAATTAATTTAATTTGTATTTTGTCTAACCAGTTATTCTTTCCTATCTCTTCCTTCTTCTCCAAGTTCTGTGACCCTTGTTAATTGTAACTGTTTCCTTCGATCACCACAGTTTTAGTTTGATGTATTTAATGCACCCCGTTTCATGTAAACCAGCAAGATATGTCCTCATGATTGCCGGTATATAAAAACCTTAAATAAATAAAATAAATAAATAAAAATAAAAAACATCAGGCTTGCTGACACCTTCATTTAGGTTTTTTTGTATGCAAAGATTTTTGGTTCCCATTTGATGTGACAGATTTCAATTACCCCAATATTGACTGGGTAAATGTAACATCAGGACTTGCTAGAGAGGTAAAATTTCTGGATGGAATAAATGACTGCTTCATGGAGCAATTGGTTCAGGAACCAACGAGAGAGGGAGCTTTTTTAGATTTAATTCTTAGTGGAACGCAGGAATTGGTGAGGGAGATAACAGTGGTGGGGCCACTTGGCAATAGTGATCATAACATGATCAAATTTAAACTAATAACTGGAAGGGTGACAATAAGTAAATCTACAGCTCTAACACTACATTTTCAAAAGGGAAACTTTGATAAAATGTGGAAAATTGAAAAAAAACTGAAAGGTGCAGCTGCAAAGGTTAAAAGTGCTCAACAGGGACTTTGTTTAAAAATACAATCCTAGATGTGCAGTCCAGATGTTTTCCACACATTAAGAAAAGTGGAAGAAAGGCAAAATGATCACCGATATGGTTAAAAGGTGAGGTGAAAGAGGCTATTTTAGCCAAAAAAAATCCTTCAAAAATTGGAATAAGGATCCATCTGAAGAAAATAGGATAAAGCATAAGCATTGTCAAGTTAAGTGTAAAACATTGATAAGATAGGCGAAGAGAGAATCTGAAATGAAGTTGGCTGTAGAGGCAAAAACTCATAATAAAAACCATTTTAAATATATCCAAAGCAAGAAACCTGTGAGGGAGTAGGTTGGACCATTAGATGACTGAGGGGGTAAAGGGGTTTTAGGGAAGATAAGGCCATTGCAGAGAGACTAAATGAATTCTTTGCTTCCGTGTTAACCAATGAGGATGTTGGGAAGATACCAGTTCCGGCGATGGTTTTCAAGGGTGATGAGTCAGACAAACTGAACCAAATCACTGTGAACCTGGGAGATGTAGTAGGCCAGATTGACAAACTAAAGAGTAGCAAATCATCTGGACCAGATATTATGCATCCTAGGGTACTGAAGGAACTCAAAAATAAAATCTCCGATCTATTAGTTAAAATTCATAAACTATCATTAAAATCATCCATTGTACCTGAAGACTGGAGGGTGGCCAATGTAACCCCAATATTTAAAAAGGGCTCCAGGGGCGATTCGAGAAATTATAGACCAGTGAGCCTGAATTCAGTTCCGGGAAAAATAGTGGAAACTATTCTCAAGATCAAAATGATAGCGCATATAGAAAGACATGGTTTAATGGAACACAGTCAACATGGATTTACCCAAGGGAAGTCTTGCCTAACAAATCTACTTCATTTTTTTTAAGAGGTTAATAAACATGTGGATAAAGGTGAACTGGTAGATATAGTGTATTTGGATTTTCAGAAGGCATTTGACAAAGTCCCTAATGAGAGACTTCTAAGAAAACTAAAAAGTCATGGGATACAAGGCCTTTCGTGAATTACAAACTGGTTAAAAGACAGGAAACAGAGAGTAGGATTAAATGGTCAATTTTCTCAGTGGAAAAGGGTAAACAGTGGAGTGCCTCAGGGATCTTTACTTGGACTGGTGCTTTTCAATATATTTATAAATGATCTGGAAAGGAATACGATAAGTGAGGTTATCAAATTTGCGGATGATACAAAACTATTAAGAGTAGTTGTTGCATCCGTTGGTCACAGGCGGCTGCGACCACTCTGCCTTACCTCTTTTTCTCCCCTTTCTCTCTCATTGGGCAAGATGGCTGCCTCCGGTGCCGAGTGCCAAGGGTCTCGGCGTTTCCAAACCAGCATGGGCGTCCCCATCCGCCATGCTCACTCCCGTGGCCTCCTAGGGCGCGAGCGTGCACATCTCCTACACTCAAATACACGTCATGGCGGGAACCTTGGGGGCGGCCCCACCGCATGACGTCAGTACCTCTGGGTATATCTAGCCTCCGCTTCCACTATCACCTTGAGTTAGCAAGGACTTCTGTTTAAGCTACTCTGACCGCTCTAAGCTGCATGCTTAGATGCTGCTTCACTCCTAGGGCCTCGCTCCAATAGAAGCTCAAGATACCCGCTCCTCAGGGGTCTCTCGCTTCTAACTACCCTTCGGGGTCCTCTCTAACTAGACAACTGCTCCTCAGGGGTCTTTCTCTCTCTTCTACATTTCAGGATATCAGACCATCGGGTGCTCACTCCTCGAGGGCCTACCAGCCATTATATCCTGCACCACGGACCTTCGGTCCCAACTTTCCACCATCAGGAAGATGCCATCATTCCTGTGAGTACCTCTACGATCCAGTGCTCCAGCTCCACCCACCACCTACGACGTTACCCACACTGTGGGCTTCCGCCTATCGTGAAACATCTGGGTGAGACTTGACATCTGAGCCTGTTGAACGTACTGGCACTTCTTGGATCAGTGCCTTACCTTCCTGCTTTACCATCTATCTACAGCAGTACAATAAAGTCTCTATCCATACTGTGTCTGCTATCTGAGTTCAGCCTATCGCAGTGGTTCCCCATGGGGCTCCACCCCGGGGGCGGAGTCATCTCCATTGCGACCAAGGGTCCACAATGCCACAAACACAACAGATTGCTAACTCCATGGACTCAGTTCAGCTCACAGCCCTGCAGGCCATCCCTGGCCTAGCCCAGCAGATCACGAAACAACAAAAGTATTTGGAGAGACTAGCTACTGCCTTTAGTCAGTTATACACTCAACTGAGCTCTTCAGCTCTTCCTGTGAAGGAATTGCTGTCACCAGTGGTAACCCTTAAGACCACTGTACATTTATCCACCCCTACCCACTTTACGGGTGAAGCCAAGATGTGCAGAGGGTTTGTTAATCAATGCAACATGCATTTTTCATTACAGCCTACCCTCTTTCCCACTGAAGCTTCAAAGACCACCTACATCCTGTCGTTCCTAGAAGGACGAGCCCTGGCCTAAGCTTCACTGTTTTGGGAACGTTAAGATCCTATCCTGAATAACCTACCAGGATTTCTAAAACTTTTTAAGTCTGTATTTGATGACCTGGCTTGCCAGACCATCGCTGGATCCGCCTTGCTCAACCTTCAGCAAGGTAACAAGCCACTTACAGACTTTTCTATTGAATTTAAGACTCTAGCATCCGAATTATATTGGGACACTGGATGCTTACGTGCCATATTCTTGGAGGGTCTCAACTCTCGCATAAAGGACGAATTAGTGGCTCGTGACTTATCTGATACCCTTGAGTCCCTGATGGAACTAACAGGAAGAATTGACTGCCGTATCCACGATTGTACTCAAGAGGCTGAGTCCATGGAAGTCTACTGTGGGGGCTAACCATCCTAAACCTGTGCCTATTGCTTCCTGCTTACTGTCTGCACCCCTAGAGGAGGAAGAGCCTATGCAACTAGATCGAAGCCATTTGACCTCTAAGGAGAGACGTTATCGCAAGCACATGGGGTTGTGCATGTACTGTGGCCAATCGGTTCACGCAGTCCAAACCTGTCCCATTTGCCCAGGAAAATGATGGGCCTGGGATCTGCAGGAGGACTTCTCCTGGGCTTCACCTCTCCTACTTCTCCATTATCAGTAACCATATCTCTGCTTTGCGGAGGTCTCAAATTTTAGACTCTCGCCCTCATTGACTCAGGTGCCAGAGGTAATTTTATTCTGAAGCACTTGGTTGAACATCTACGGATTCCTACCACACCAATAGCTAAGCCTTTGTTAATGTCATCCACCCATCCATGGAGAACCACTTCCTGGAGAAGTTTCATTGACCACCCAGGCCATTGACCTGCACCCTGGAGCTCTACATTCTGAATCAATTACTTTTCTAGTGTTGGAAAAAGCCATGCATCCAGTGGTATTGGGGATGCTGTAGCTTCAAGACCATATACCACAATTTAATTGGGCTACCTTTGAACTGTCCCGGTGGGGACCAGACTGTCATGGTCGGTGTCTTGCTGAAGTTTCACCGTTCATCTGCATGCCCACTACCCCATCATTACCTGGCTTACATCCACAATACGCCTCCTTCCAGGATGTTTTCTCAAAGCAAGCAGCTGATATTCTTCCGCCACACAGAGAGTTCGATTGTGCCATAAATCTGAAGCCAAATTCAGAACCTCCCAAAGGAGGTTCTGAATTTGGCTTCAGAATAAAATTACCTCTGGCACCTGAGTCAATGAGGGCGAGAGTCTAAAATTCGAGACCTCCGCAAAACAAAGATATGGTTAATGATAATGGAGAAGTAGGAGAGGTGAGGCCCAGGAGAAGTCCTCCTGCAGATCCCAGGCCCATCAGTTTCCTGGGCAAATGGGACAGGTTTGGACTGCATGACCCAATTGGCCACAGTACATGCACAACCCCATGCACTTGCGATAACGTCTCTCCTTAGAGGTCAAATGGCTTCGACCTAGTTGTATAGGCTCTTCCTCCTCTAGGGGTGCAGACGGTAAGCTGGAAGCAATAGGCTCAGGTTTAGGATGGTTAGCCCCCACAGTAGACTTCCGTGGACTCAGCCTCTTGAGTAAGATTGTGGATACGGCAGTCAATTCTTCCTGTTAGTTCCATCAGGGACTCAAGGGTATCAGGTAAGTCACGAGCCACTAATTCGTCCTTTACGCGAGAGTTGTCTATAATAAATAGTATTATTGAGAAATATAAAGACTGTGAGTGTTTTCTATAACAAACAAGCCAGCGCAGCGAAACCTCTGAGTGCAATAAGCCTCAGTTAGTAAATTGGGAACTTCTCGTGAGGTAAGAAAGGTAACAACTAGTAAAGTCCCTGCCCTGCTGGTAAGGCAGGTAATAACAAAATAGTCCCCGAGACAGCCGCCCTCGGGACTATAAACAGTTGAGACCCTCCAAGAATAGGGCACGTAAGCATTCAGTGTCCCAATATAATTCGTATGCTAGAGTCTTAAATTCAATAGAAAAGTCTGTAAGTGGCTTGTTACCTTGCTGAAGGATGAGCAAGGCGGATCCAGCGATGGTCTGGCAAGCCGAGTCATCAAACACAGACTTAAAAAGTTTTAGAAATCCTGGTAGGTCATTCAGGATAGGATCTTAATGTTCCCATAACAGTGAAGCTTAGGCCATAGCTTGTCCTTCTAGGAACGACAGGATGTAGGTGGTCTTTGAAGCTTCAGTGGGAAAGAGGGTAGGATGTAATGAAAAATGCATGTTGCATTGATTAACAAACCCTCTGCACATCTTGGCTTCACCCGTAAAGTGGGTAGGGGTGGATAAATGTACAGTGGTCTTAAGGGTTACCACTGGTGACAGCAATTCCTTCACAGGAAGAGCTGAAGAGCTCAGTTGAGTGTATAACTGACTGAAGGCAGTAGCTAGGCTCTCCAAATACTTTTGTTGTTTCGTGATCTGCTAGGCTAGGCCAGGGATGGCCTGCAGGGCTGCGAGCTGAGCCAAGTCCATGGAGATAGCAATCTGTTGTGTTTGTGGCACTGTGGACTCTTGGTCGCAATGGAGATGACTCCGCCCCCAGGGTGGAGAACTTTGGGGAACCACTGCGATAGGCTGAACTCAGATAGCAGACACAGTATGGATAGAGATCCTTGTATGTAGGTAGACTAAAGCTATGTCTACCTACATACAAGAAAATCTGCAAAAGGGATTTATCAGACCTTCCAAATCACCTGCTGGTGCAGACTTCTTTTTTGTGGGGAAAAAGGATGGCACCTTACACCCCTGCATCGACTACAGGGGTCTGAATGAGATTACCATCAAGGACAGATACCTCCTGCCCTTAATATCTGAACTGTTTGATAGGCTCCAAGGGGCCAAAATATTCTCCAAATTAGACCTAAAAGGAGCTTACAACTTGGTGCGTATTCGAGAAGGAGATGAATGGAAGACTGCTTTTAACACCCGTGATGGACACTTTGAATACCTTGTCTTGCCCTTTGGTTTAAGTAGCGTACCCGCAGTCTTTCAAAATATGATGAACGACATCTTACGGGACTTACTGTATCAATGCGTATTAGTATATCTTGATGATATACTGATCTTTCCTCAAGATCTGCAAAGTCATCAGGAGGATGTTAAGAAAGTCCTAAGATGCCTGTGTGAGTACCACCTTTACGCAAAGCTTGAGAAGCGCGAGTTCCACAAAGTGGCTGTACCCTTCCTGGGATACATTGTGTTACCTCGCGACGATTTGGGGCAGCAGGGGCGCCGGCTTCTGGGTTCCTTCAGCGGCGTCCTCGGGCTGCAGAGCAGGCAGACGTGACTCAGTCACAAGCTCCGCCCCCCGTGGCACGCCGGACTTTAACCCGGAAGTCCCCGCATTTACGCGGGAACGTCGGGTATTTAACAAGTTGAGCCCAGCACAGCATTGCCTCGGCTACAGACTTGCTTGTGCTGGTGCTCCTGTGTGTTAGTCTGGTTCCTGTTTGTTGCTGACTCGGATTGCTTCTGGACCTGTTTGCCTACTGCCTGCCCTTGACTCAGATTGCTTTGGGACCTGTTTGCCTGCTGCCTGCCCTTGACTCGGATTGCTTTTGGACCTGTTTTCCTGCTGCCTGCCTCTGACTCGGATTGCTCTTGAACCTGTTTGCCTGCTGCCTGCCTCTGACTCGGACTGCTTCTGAACCTGTTTGTCTGTAGCCTGCCTTGAGTACGGTCTGTGCTCAGTGCGTCATCTCCACTGGCTGAGAACCCCTCGGATGTACCATTCCGGAAGGTAAGATCCTTGACTACCTTGGATTCACATTTAAACCATAACAGATTGCCAAGGCCATGGATCCGGTAGATCTCTCAGCATTACAGGCCATCCCAGTGCTAGCAACACGAATCCAACAACAACAAGGAGCGTTGGACCAAGTTACGGGAGTCCTAGAGAGACTAGTGACCAGAATGGATGCCCTTTCTTTGGCCGCTTCAGCAAATTCCGCTCCTTCGTTACCGTCTCCTCCTATACATTTGCAGCCTCCACCACGTTATAATGGGAATCCTCAGCTCTGTCGAGGATTTTTGAACCAATGCCGAATGCATTTCTCACTCCAAGCAACATCATTTCCCACGGATAGAATAAAAGTCACTTTCATCTTATCAATCTTAGAGGGACAGCCTTGGCGTGGGCATCACCATTTTGGGAGCGAGAGGACCCACTAATGGACAATCTAGAACAATTCTTAAAAGACTTCCGCTTGATTTTTGACAAACCTGGGCGGTCGACTTCAGCAGCCTCAGAATTACTACAGATTAAACAAGGGTCCCGATCACTGGGAGAGTATGCAGTTCAATTTCGAACACTAGCAGCAGAGTTACGTTGGGGTAACGACAGTCTTACTGCCATCTTCTGACAAGGTCTTTCTGATGCAATAAAAGATGAGTTAGCAGGCCGTGAAATCCCAGCTTCATTAGAGGAATTAATTCGGCTGGCGATCTGAATTGATCTGAGATTTCAGGAAAGATCTCGAGAACGGAGAAAGATCTCGAGAACGCAAGGCGACCTATGAGACTAGCACCATCTTTTCAAAGACCTTTTCTAACTTCAAGAGCTTCAGAACCTCAGGTAACCGAGGAGGAACCTATGCAGATTGATCGGTGTCATCTAACTCCCGAGGAACGTAGGCGGAGAAGATTGAACAACCTCTGTCTTTACTGTGCCGGCACGGGACATTTTATCAATAAATGCCCGAACAAGTCGGGAAACGCCCGGACCTAGGCTTGGTAGGAGAGGCCTCCCTGGGTCATGCCGTGTCCTCTCCACAAATCCTAATTCCAGTTTCCATAGCGCTTCATAATAAGACTGTTCATCTGCAAGCCTTTTTGGACTCAGGGGCGGCCAGTAACTTTATTGAAGAGGCTCTGGTTCATCAATACCAGATTCCCATTGAGACACTGCCAGTTCCTCTTACTGTGTCATCTGTTTCAGGACAACCATTGGCAAATAAAATTTTTCAAGTCACTAAACCTATCAGCCTCACCACCGGAATTCTTCACCAAGAAACTATTCAACTATATGTGCTGCTCTCATCAGTCAACCAAGTGATTCTTGGTTTACCATGGTTGAGACTTCATCAACACCAGATTGATTGGGATACCTCACAAGTAGCCAGTTGGAGCAAGTACTGTCATCAGAGTTGTGTGAAACGTGTTTCGCCACCTAATACCATGCTCTCCTGTTCTTTGACCATCCCATCCATATTACCACAAGTTAATGCAGCATTCAGGGACGTGTTCAGCAAAAAACAAGCGGAGATATTGCCACCCCACCGCTCTTATGACTGTGGGATAGACTTACTTCCAGGAAAAGAACCCCCCAGGGATAGGGTTTACGTCTTGTCAGAACCCGAATCAGAAGCTATGAAGCAGTATATCAAGGAAAACCTGGATAGAGGTTTTATCAGACCCTCCTCCTCTCCGGCGGGGGCTGGATTTTTTTTTGCTAAAAAAAAGATGGATCATTAAGACCCTGTATTGATTATAGAGGTCTTAATGCTATCACTAAGAAAAATCGATATCAATTCAGCTTATTTCAGAATTATTTGATCGATTAAAAGGAGCACAGATATTCACCAAATTGGATCTCCGGGAGCTTATAATTTAATCAGAATTCGGGAGGTAGACGAATGGAAGACGGCGTTTAACACTCGTGACGGACATTATGAATACTTAATGATGCCATTTGGACAATGTAATGCTCCAGCCGTATTTCAGACTATGATTAATGATATTTTCAGAGACCTTCTTTACTCTCATGTCATCGTTTATCTGGATGACATCTTGATTTTTTCTAAAGATGAGACTCAACATCAAACTCAGGTTAAACAAGCTCTTCAACGACTGTGGGAGAACAGATTATATGCAAAATTGGAGAAATGCCTGTTTCACCAGCAGCAATTACCCTTCTTAGGGTATATTGTTTCTCGCGAAGGTCTGCGTATGGACCCTGAAAAACTTAAAGCCATTATGGATTGGCCGCAACCAGTGGGACTAAAAGCCTTGCAACGATTTTTGGGGTTTTCCAATTATTACCATCAGTTCATTTCCGGATACTCCACGATAGTGGCTCCACTCACTGCTCTAACCAAGAAAGGAGCCCCAAATCACAATTGGCCTCTTGAAGCAATCCAGGCCTTTCAACGGTTGAATAAAGAATTTGTGAAAGATCCATGTCTACAATGTCCTGACCCGGAGAAACTGTTTATTGTGGAGGTCGATGCTTCAGCCCTAGGAGTTGGAGCAGTTCTTTTACAACCTTCCGATTCAGGGAGATTGGATACCTGTGCATACTTTTCCAGGAAATTCTCCTCCGCAGAAAGAAATTACACCATTGGGGAGTGAGAACTTTTGGCTATTAAAAGGGCGCTCGAGGAATGGCGACATCTTTTGGAGGGGGCTAAATTTCCTATCGATATCTATACGGACCATAAGAATCAGGCCTACTTGTCTCATGCTCAACGTCTTAATCCACATCAAGCTCGGTGGGCACTTTTTTTTAGCAGATTCGACTTTAAGCTACATTTTCGACCCTCCAAGAAGAATGTTCGTGCTGATGCTTTGTCACGAAGTTTTATTCCTGATGACATTCCTGAATCACCCCGACATATAATCGATCCGGCCCACATAATACTGGCAGCTACCTTTACTGTTCCGGTGGGGAAAACAGTAGTACCTAAACGTTCTAGACAAAAAGTGTTACGCTGGGCCCATGACTCTTTATTTGCCAGACACCCTGACAAACTTGGGACCAAGAATCTCATGTCCCATCATTATTGGTGGCCACATTGGGCGGCGGATGTCAGAAAGTATGTGGACTCCTGCCCTACATGTGCAGCTCAAAAGTCGACTAGACAACGACCAAGTGGACTTTTGCAACCTCTTCCGATTCCAGATCGGCCATGGAGCCACATCGCCACAGACTTTATTACAGATCTCCCTCTTTCAGGGGGTAATTCCGTAATCTGGGTTGTTATTGATCGGTTTTCTCACATGGCACACTTCGTTCCCTTGCCAGGATTGCCCTCTGCGTCTGAGTTAAGTCGGTTATTTCTTCAGCACATCTTCCGAATCCATGGTCTACCTTCCAGTATTGTTTCGGATACAGGAGTCCAGTTCACGGCATGATATTGGAGGGATCTCTGTAAAAAAATTGGGATAGACCTCAACTTTTCCTCTGCTTATCATCCCCAGTCCAACAGACTAACCGAACGAACAAATCAAACACTCAAGACATTTTTGCGTTGTTATGTAAATCAACGTCAGGATGACTGGGCTGAGCTCTGTCATAATAATCACATCCACCAGGCTTCTAGTTCATCACCCTTCTTTTTGGTCTTTGGGAGGAACCATAGACTTCCACTTCCTATTCCAACTACTTCTGTCTGTCCTGCAGTTGAACAAACCGTTCGTTCCATGACAACTTTATGGGATGAGACACAAGGCTTATTGCGACGAGCAGCCAGCAAAATGAAGAGTCAAGCTGACAAGAAAAGAAGACCGGAACCTCCGTTAAAAGCTGGAGACTTAGTGTGGCTGAGCACACGGAATCTCAAATTATGTACTCCATGCCAAAAATTTGCACCTCGATTTATCAGACCCTTTCCTGTCAACAGGCAAATTAACCAAGCCTTCAAACTTCGTCTGCCTCCTACCCTACACATTCATGATGTGTTTCACATCTCTTTATTAAAATCTGCAGTGCTATCCTGGCCTACCAGAAGGTTTAAACAGACTGCCGCAGCGGTCCTACCTGATGGGTCTCAGTATGAAGTCAAAGAGATCTTGGATGCCAGACGATCTAGGGGGACATTACAATATCTAATCTCTTGGAAACATTATGGGCCTGAAGAGAATTCCTGGAAGCCAGCTCATAATATATAGGCTCCTCGTCTAAGCCAGGAGTTTCATAGACATTTTCCTGAGAAACCTCGCCCGAAGAAGGGGCGAGGGGGGGCTTTGCGGGGAAGGTACTGTTACCTCGTGATGATTTGGGGCAGCAGGGGCACCGGCTTCCGGGTTCCTTCAGCGGTGTCCTCGGGCTGCAGCAAGGGCCGACGCAACGCAGTCGCAAGCTCCGCCCCCCGCGGCACCCCGGACTTTAACCCGGAAGTCCCCGCATTTACGCGAGAACTTCAGGTATTTAACAAGTTGAGCCCAGCACAGCATTGCCTCGGCTACAGGTTTGCTTGTGCTGGTGCTCCTGTGTGTTAGTCTGGTTCCTGTTTTTTGCTGACTCGGATTGCTTCTGGACCTGTTTTCCTACTGCCTGCCCTTGACTCGGATTGCTTTGGGACCTGTTTGCCTGCTGCCTGCCTCTGACTCGGATTGCTTTTGGACCTGTTTGCCTGCTGCCTGCTCTTGACTCGGATTGCTTTTGGACCTGTTTGCCTGCTGCCTGCCTTTGACTCGGATTGGTTTTGGACCTGTTTGCCTGCTGCCTGCCTCTGACTCGGATTGCTCTTGAACCTGTTTGCCTGCTGCCTGCCTCTGACTCGGACTGCTTCTGATCCTGTTTGTCTGCAGCCTGCCTTGAGTACAGTCTGTGCTCAGTGCGTCATCTCCACTGGCTGAGAACCCCTCGGATCTACCATTCCAGAAGGTAAGATCCTTGACTACCTTGGATTCACATTTAAACCATAACACATTGTTTCTAAGAATGGTTTTCAAATGGACCCCAAGAAACTTGAGAGTATCCGGGACTGGCCTGAAGGCATTGCGTTGCTTCTTGGGATTCACCAATTACTACTGATCCTTTATTAAAAACTACTCATCATTGACAGTCCCTCTAACTGCTATGACCAAGAAGGGAGCCAACCCAGCCAATTGGTCTCCTGAAGTCATCTCAGCCTTCCTGATGCTCAAAGAGGCTTTTCAAAAGAAGCCGTGTCTCTGCCACCCTGACCCACACCGTCCTTTCATCATGGAGGTCAACGCATCCGATTTTGGTGTGGGAGCGGTTCTAAGTCAGTACAGTGAATCCAATTTGCTCCATCCTTGATCCTTCTTTTCTAGGTGATACTCGCCTGCTGAGAGAAACTATGGGATAGGAGACAAGGAGCTTCTTGCAATCAAGCTGGCTTTTGAAGAGTGGCGTCCCTGGCTAGAAGGTGCACAACATCAAATAGTAGTATACACCAATCATAAGAATTTAGAGTAACTTAGACATGCTCAACGACTCAACCACCGTCAAGCAAGATGGTCTCTGTTTTTCAACAGATTCGACTTCCTTCTGAAGCACCGTCTGGGAGAGAAGAATACTCAGGCTGATGCCCTCTCACAATCCTTCTCACCTCAGGATGTGCCGGATGAACCCCGTCATATCATCGATCCCAAAAGAGTGGTCCTTGTAGCCACCTACACAGTACCTGCAGGGAAGACGGTGGTGGCCAGAAGCTTAAGAAAAAAACTGTTGAAATGGGCACACGATTCCCGTCTGGCAGGCCATCCAGGAAAGAGTCATACTCTAGCTATGTTGCAAAGGTATTATTGGGGCCAACCATGAAGAAGGACGTACAAGTGTATGTGGGTTCCTGCGCTGTCTGTGCCAAGCAAAAGCCACCACCAGGGCATCCTTGGGGCCTATTACAGCCTCTGTTATCACCGGATGAACTATGGACCCATATCGCTACCAATTTCGAAGTGGACCTGCCATCATCCAACGGCAATAACACCATATGGGTTACGGTCGACCATTTCTCTAAAATGGCACACTTTGTAGCATTAACAGGATTATCTCTGCTACTGAGTTAGCAAAACTCTTCATTAAACACATCTTCCTTCTTCATGGGATGCCTAAACATATCCTATCCGACAGGGGAGTGCAATTTTCTACAAAGTTCTGGAGAACATTATGTCAAAAATTTGACATCGCCTTGGGCTTAACCTCTGCCTATCATCCTCAGTCTAATGGTCAGACTGAGAAGATGAAGAGGACGCTGAAACAATTTCTGTGGTCTTATGTTAACTCTAGACAGAATGACTGGGCTGAATTACTGCCTTGGGCAGAATTTGCCATCAATTCACATCCTGCTTCTTCAACGGGGTCTTCCCCTTTCCAGCTTGTCTATGGGAGACAACCATTACCTCTGCTGCCAATTCCATTGTCAGTAGCCTCTCCTGCTGCCCAGGCTACCACAGCAGAATTATTCCAACTTTGGAGACAGACGAAGGAGCTTCTCCTCAAAGCAGGACAAAAGGCAAAGAGAATCTATGATGCTCATCATCAAAAGAAACCCCAGTTTAAGCCTGGAGACAAGGTTTGGTTAAGCATCAAGCACCTTCGACTGAAGCTTCCTTCTGCAAGATTTGTACCTCGCTTTATAGGACCTTTCGCCATCCTTAGGCGATTAGGGAATCTAACATACAGTCTAAAACTGCCTCCATCAATGAAGATACACAATGCATTTCATGTATCTCTACTAAAGCCAGTGATACTCTCTGATTTCTCCAAGAAAGACCCACAGCCTACCAGCCTGGATTCAGAAGATGACATTGAATATGCCGTAGACAACATTCTTGGTGTACGTAAAAGAGGCAAGACGCGGGAATATCTCATCTCATGGGAGAACTATGGCCCAGAGGAAAATTCCTGGGAACCACTGGCTAATATTACAGACAAGGAGATGGTACGTCAATACCATAAGCCCAGATGACTTGGAAGAGGTCTTCGAAGGGGCCCTTTGAAGGTGGGTACTGTTGCTTCCATCGGTCGCAGACGGCTGCGACTGCTCTGCCTTACCTCTTTTTCTCCCCTTTCTCTCTCATTGGGCAAGATGGCTGCCTCCGGTGCCAAGTGCCGAGGGTCTCGGCGCTTCCAAACCAGCATGGGCATCCCCATCCACCATGGTCATTCCTGTAGCCTCCTAGGGCGCGAGCGCGCACATCTTCTACGCTCAAAAACACGTCATGGCGGGAACCTTGGGGGCGGCCCCACCGCATGACGTCAGTACTTCCGGGTATATCTAGCCTCCGCTTCCGCTACCACCTTGAGTTAGCAAGGACTTCAGTTTAAGCTACTCTGACCGCTCTAAGCTGCATGTTTAGAGCTGCTTCACTCCTAGGGCCTCGCTCCAGTAGAAGCTCAAGATACCCGCTCCTCGGGGTCTCTCGCTTCCAACTACCCTTCGGGATCCTCTCTAACTAGACAACCGCACCTCAGGGGTCTTTCTCCCTCTTCTACATTTCAGGATATCAGACCATCAGGTACTCACTCCTCGAGGGCCTACCAGCCATTATATCCTGCACCATGGACCTTTGGTCACAACTTTCCACCATCAGGAAGACACAATCATTCCTGTGAGTACCTCTACGATCCGGTGCTCCAGTTCCACCCACCAGCTGCAACGTTACCCACACTGCGAGCTTCCGCCTATCGTGAAACATCTGGGTGAGACTTCACATCTGAGCCTGTTGAACGTACTGGCACTTCTTGGATCAGTGCCTTACCTTCCTGCTTTACCATCTATCTACAGCAGTACAATAAAGTCTCTATCCATACTGTGTCTGCTATCTGAGTTCAGCCTATCGCAGTGGTTCCCCACGGGGCTCCACCCCGGGGGCGGAGTCATCTCCATTGCGACCAAGGGTCCACAATGCCACAAACACAACAGTAGTTAAATCACAAGTGGGTTGTGATACATTACAGGAGGACCTTGTGGGACTAGAAGACTGGGCATCCAAATAGCAGATTAAATTTAATGTGAACAAGGGCAAGGTGATGCATATAGGGAAAAATAACCCTTGCTGTAGTTACACAATATTAGGTTCCATGTTAGCAGCTACCACCCAGGAAAAAGATCTAGGCATCATAGTGGATAATACTTTAAAATCGTCATCTCAATAAAACGGAAAATGTCATAATGGCTCTGTATCGCTCCATGGTGAGACCATACCTTGAATACTGTTTTCCATAGCTGAATGGTAATATCTCATGGATTCATTATCTCATGGATTCCCAATGAGTGCCTTCACTGAACTGTATGACATTACCATTGGGTATTGTGTGGACAATCCCTAATGCTGTAAGCCTTTTCCCTGGTAAAGTTGTAAGTACATCATCATTGGTCCTGCAATGAATCATTTTTGGTCAAATATGTATCCCTTAATGTTAGGAGAATCTCCTCTCCTATAAAGGAAACCAGTATTTAAGTTTGCTCGCTGAAATATCATTCAGATTTTAATGTTTCAGGAAACACATCTCACTAAAGTTGAACATGAAAAATTAAAATGGGTTGGTCAACTATATTTCTCCTCCTATAACTCTAAGAGCAAAGGGGTTTTCATTCTTATTAACAAAAGTCTACTTCTGACTGTGTATCGTACTTCGGTGGATCCAGATGGGAGGTATATCATATTAGAATGCACACTGTTCATTTAAATTTATGTTGGTGAATTTTTATGGCCCCAACATCAATCATTCAGAGTTTTACAGAACCTTTACTGATACTTTAGCTCTTTTTTGGGGGAAGGGGACAACATGCATGCAAACACAAAAGCTGATCCTCTCTTTCACCCTCTTTCCCTCCCTTTCTCCCTAGTCATTCCCTTCATTCAACCCCCCAACCTGTTCCCTCCCTCAGCCCATTCTTCCAAACCAGTTCCATCTAGAACCATCCCTCAGGCACTCCCCTCACCACCCCTTCCACCCCATAAATCCTTCTCTAACTGTTATAATTAGTGAGGTTTGGGTGGACCCTTGGACACTGTGGCAGCTGACCACACCCACAGGGGGACGTCACGTGAGGGGCCACAGGTCAGGCTCAGCTTAGGACACACAAACACAGAGATTGATCTTTTATTAGACAATGTGGTGAAGCCACCAGAGGTGGCAGTAGTGAGAGGCAGAAGTAGCCCGGCTGGGTTAGTATCCCTCAGGTGCTGGAACAGCGACTCCTCCAGTAGCAGTACTGTAGTGGAAAGAACTGAGAATAATGAGTACAGTGGAATAAGCACAAAGCCCCAGTATGGAGAACCCCAGGATAGGGAGAGCAGGCCCTCGAGGATCAAGTACCTAATCCCTGAGAGCTGAGAGGCTTGAAGGTAATGTACTCACACAGCGGTTCCACGTAGGAGATGGCACTAGGGCTGGAACGGAGGCAGGCCCTCGAGGAGCGAGTACCTGGTTCCAGGGAACAGCTCTGAGGTGAAGATGGTAGTACTCACTGGTGCTGAAGATAGCGAATCCTTCCAGGCAGAAGAGAAGGTAGGATCAGGCAGCGAGTCAGGGAACATGGGCCCTCGAGGAGGTAGTACTGGTTTCCTGATGGCGACCTGAAAAGCAAGTGAGGCCCCCGAGGAGCGGGTACCCCGTTAGCGTTAAGAGTCTTATGGAAGATTGGAGAGGCAGAGTACTGGGTACGGAGAGTGAATCCCATCCGTAAGATTCCCCCCCTCCTCCGCTAACTCAAAGGCTAGCAAACATCATAGGCTTTAAATATCCGGGCAGCGTGACGTCATCACAGGGGGATGACCTTGAGGTCTGCGCTAAGTAGGAAATAAGAGTGAAGGCCATGGAGCGCGTGCGCCCTAAGGTACCAGCGGAGCATGGTGGGAGGCAGCGCCTAAGCCGGTACGGGGACACCGTAGAGGACAGCAGGTAGACGCCGTGGCAGCCAGGCGTCCATCCATAGCGAGAGGAGGTGCAAAGAAAGAAAGGTAGGCAGATTGAAGCCGTCGGGAAGGGACGGTTGCAACACTAACATGCTCCTGTCAATCTAACTCTCAACCTCCAGCTGATTGCAATCACTATCTTCTCTCCTCTTACCTCTTCCCTCTCCGTCCAATTTCCCCTCCATGCAAGTCAGGCAAGCAGGATAATGCACCAAGCCGCATTCTCCTCCTCTGCCACCTAGTGCCTGGCTCATGCCTTGAACCACACATAATACCATGGTGCTACACATTTCAAAGCAAGAGTTAAACAGCAAAAGAGGAAGACACAGCCCAGTGTAATGCACTGCTGTTCTCCTTCTCCGGCAGCTGGGGGGGGGGGGAGAGGGGAGTGTGAGCCATTAAATCCAAATTCCAAGAATTAGAATTGCAGAAGACCATAGAACCTGCAGGCAGCTGTTTTGACATGGCTGAGACTTTCTCTTTCTGATACCCTGGAGCTGTGAATGCTGTTTTCGCAGCACCTTTTATCCTGATCAGCCCAAGAAGCAGAAGAAACTTAATTTAGATCTTCCACTGCCAGCAAAATTTCAGCATGGCTGAATAAACAAGTATTTTAGGGGCCAAATTTACATTTAGTATACATAACAACATAAGAGTTGCCATAATGGGTCAGACCAAGGTTTCATCAGGCCCAGTATCCTGTTTCCAACAGTGGCCAATCCAGGTCAGAAGTACCTTGCAAGATCCCAGACCATAAATGGATTCCATATTGCTACTAAGCAATAAGTAGTGGCTTTCTCCAAGTCCACCTGCTCAATAATAGAGTATGGATGTATCCAAGAATTTGTCCAAATCTTTTAAACCCAGCTACGCTAGCTGCCTTTACCATATCCTCTGGCAATGAATTCCAGAGTTTAATTGTGCGAAGAGTGAAAAGTAATTTTCTCTAATTAGTTTTGAATGTGTTACTTACTAACTTCATGGAGTATCCCCTAGTTTTGTATTATTTGAAAGGGTAAATAACCGATTCACATTTATCCATTCTATTCCACACATGATATTATAGACCTCTATCATAAGAGCATAAGATCATAAGAAGAACTTATCCAATCCTTTTTTAAACACAGCTACATTAATTGCACTAATCACATCCTCTGGCAACAAATTCCAGAGCTTTATTGTGCGTTGAGTGAAAAACTTTCTCCGATTAGTTTTAAATGTGCCACATGCTAACTTCATGGAGTGCCCCCTAGTCTTTCTATTATCCGAAAGAGTAAATAACTGATTCACATTAACCCGTTCTAGACCTCTCATGATTTTAAACACCTTTATCAAATCCCCCCTCAGCTGTCTCTTCTCCAAGCTGAAAAGTCCTAACCTCTTTAGTCTTTCCTAATAGGGGAGCTGTTCCAGTCCCTTTATCATTTTGGTTGCCTTCCTCTGTACGTTCTCCATCGCAACTATAACTTTTTTTAATGCGGAGACCAGAATTGTACACAGTATTCAAGGTGTGGTCTCAGCATGGAGCGATACAGAGGCATTATGACATTTTCCGTTTTATTAAGCATTCCCTTTCTAATAATTCCCAACATTCTGTTTGCTTTTTTGACTGCTGCAGCACACTGAACCGATGATTTCAATGTGTTATCCACTATGACGCCTAGATCTCTTTCTTGGGTGGTAGCTCCTAATATGGAACCTAACATTGCGTAACTATAGCATGGGTTAATTTTCCCTTTATGCATCACCTTGCACTTACTTATCCACATTAAATTTCATCTGCCATTTGGATGCCCAATTTTCCAGTCTCACAAGGTCTTCCTGCAATTTATCACAATCTGCTTGTGATTTAACTACTCTGAACAATTTTGTATCACCTGCAAATTTGATTACCTCATTTGTCGTATTTCCTTCCAGATCATTTATAAATATATTGAAAAGTAAGGGTCCCAATACAGATCCCTGAGGCACTCCAATGCCCACTCCCTTCCACTGAGAAAATTGTCCATTTAATCCTACTCTTTGTTTCCTGTTTTTTAGTCAGTTTGTGATCCACGAAAGGACATCACCACCTATCCCATGACTTTTTATTTTTCCTAGAAGCCTCTCATGGGGAACTTTGTCAAACGACTTCTGAAAATCCAAATATACTACATCTACCGGTTCGCCTTTATCTACATGTTTATTAACTCCTTCAAATAAGTGAAGCAGATTTGTGAGGCAAGACTTGCCATGGGTAAAACCATGCTGACTTTGTTCCATTAAACCATGTCTTTCTATATGTTCTGTGATTTTGATGTTTAGAACACTTTCCACTATTTTTCCTGGCACTGAAGTCAGGCTAACCGGTCTGTAGTTTCCCAGATCACCCCTGGAGCCCTTTTTAAATATTGGGGTTACATTAGCCACCCTCCAGTCTTCAAGTACAATGGATGATTTTAATGATAGGTTACAAATTTTTACTAATAGGTCTGAAATTTCATTTTTTAGTTCTTTCAGAATCCTGGTGTGTATACCGTCCGGTCCAGGTGATTTACTACTCTTCAGTTTGTCAATCAGGCCTACAACATCTTCTAGGTTCACCATGATTTGGTTCAGTCCATCTGAATCATCACCCATGAAAACCTTCTCTGATATGGGTATCTCCTCAACATCCTCTTCAGTAAACACTGAAGCAAAAAAAATCATTTAATCTTTCCGCAATGGCCTTATCTTCTCTAATTGCCCCTTTAACCCCTCGATCATCTAACAATCCAACTGACTCCTTCACAGGCTTTCTGGTTCGGATATATTTTTAAAAGCTTTTACTGTGAGTTTTAGCCTCTACGGCCAACTTCTTTTCAAATTCTCTCTTAGCCTGTCTTATCAATGTCTTACATTTAACTTGCCAATGCTTATGCATTAATCTATTTTCTTCTCTTGGATCCTTCTTCCAATTTTTGAATGAAGATCTTTTGGCTAAAATAGCTTCTTTCACCTCTCCTTTTAACCTTGCTGGTGATAGTTTTGCCTTCTTTCCAACTTTCTTAATGTGTGGAATACATCTGGACTGTGCTTCTAGGATGGTAGTTTTTAACAATGACCATGCCTCTTGTACACTTTTTACCTTTCTAGCTGCTCCTTTCAGTTTTTTTCTATTTTTCTCATTTTATCAAAGTTTCCCTTTTGAAGTTTAGCACAAGAGCCATGGGTTTGCTTACTGTCCCCCTTCCAGTCATTAATTCAAATTTGATATTAGGATCACTATTGCTAAGCGGTCCCACCACCATTACCTCTCTCACCAAATCCTATGCTCCACTGAGAATTAGATCTAAAATTGCTCCCTCGCTTGTCGGTTCCTGAACCAATTGCTCCATAAAGCTATCATTTATTCCATCCAGGAACGTTATCTCTCTAGCATGTCCCGATGATACATTTACCCAGTCAATATTGGGGTAATTGAAGTCTCCCATTATTACTGCACTACCAATTTGGTTAGCTTCCCTAATTTCTCTTAGCATTTCACTGTCCGTCTCACCATCTTGACCAGGTGGACGGTAGTATACCCCTATCACTATAGTCTTCCCAAACACACAAGGGATTCCTATCCAAAAAGATTCGATTGTGCATTTAGTCTCATGCAGGATGTTTATCCTTTTGGACTCTATGCCATCCCGGACATAAAGTACCACACCGCCTCCCAGGTGCTCCTTTCTGTCATTGCGATATAATTTGTACCCCAGTATAGCACTGTCTCATTGGTTGTCCTCCTTCCACCATGTCTCTGAGATGGCATTAAGTCTATGTCATCATTCACTGCTATACATTCTAATTCTCCCATGTTATTTCTTAGACTTCTGGCATTAGCATACAAACATTTCAAAGTTTGTTTTTGTTTGTATTTTCATTCTGCTTTTTAATTGATAGAGATATGTTAGAATTTTTTTAGCTCAGGTGAGTTTTTAGTTACAGGCACTTGGACTACTTTTCTTATTATTGGAACCTCACTATCAGGATGCCCTAATTCTAATGCATCAATAGTATCCTTTGAAGATACCTCCCTCTGAACCACACAAACAGTCTAACTTCAGTTAGTCAGCTAGAGTGACTCACTGCTCTCTTGATTAACAAATGTTGGTACCTAATCAAACCAAATCACACTACCTTAACACCTTTCCAAGGTGAGTGCTGAACTTTTCAACTTTTTTACTTAGGTATACACTGCTCCTGGCTTATTTCTAGCTTCTGGCTACTTTTTTTTTTTTTAATATACAAACACTCTAACTTCTGCTTATTAGCTGCCTTACTGACTGACTATTTAAAAATAGAAATAGTCTAACCAGTTTAATCCCTGCCTTACTGACTATTAAAAACACAAACACACTAAATAATATTCCCAAATAGTTAACTTTGTCCCAATACTTTTAAAAAAGAACATTTCCCAAACAAAAACTTACTGATTCCTTTCAGCCACCAGCAAGGTGATCCTCTCCTCTCAGTGCTCCCACTCAGCCATCTCTTCTCCAAGATGAACAGCCTTAATCTCTTTAACCTCTCCTCATAGGGTAGCTGTTCCTTCCTCTGTATCATTTTGGTTGCCTTTCTCTGTATATTTTTCAGTGTAACTATATCTTCTTTTACAATGCTGTGACAAGAATTGCACACAGTATTCAAGGTGTGGTCTCACCATGGAGCGATACAAACGTATTATGGCATTTTCTAATTTATTCTCCATTCCTTTCCTAATAATTCTTAATATTCTGTTAGCTTTTTGACTGCTACTGCACACTGAACCAAGAATTTCAAAGTCTTGTCCACAATGATGCCCAGATCCTTTTCTTAGGTTGTAACTCTTAATATGGAAGTTAACATTGTCTAACTACAGTGCCGGATTACTTTTCCCTATCTACATCACTTTGCATTTATCCACATCAAATTTCTTCTGCCATTTGGATGCCCAATCTCCCAGTCTCACAAGGTCTTCCTGCAGTTTCTCACAATTCTGCAAGTCTTGCACAAATTTGAAATGGCTCATCTATTGCCCAAGGCTTTAATCTCCTGCAACTTTAGAAAGGGAAAAAGTCTAAAGAAAATCACTGTAGACTTTTGCCCAAAAGTGTTAATTTTAACAATCAGGCAAATTTCCCAGCATTTTTTGCCTAAGTTTTTGTTTGCACTATTTTTTTTTCTGCAAAACATATTTCATTCCTGAAAGTAAAAGACTGAAAATTTTACTCCACTAACTGGCTAACTCTGCACACATAAATTTGCAGGGCAAAAATTTATCTGCTCAAAAAATATAGTAACATAGTAAATGATGGCAGATAAAGACTAAATGATTCATCCAGTCTGCCAGCAAGTTGCTTATGATAGTAACTGCCACTCCATGCAGATTACCTCCATATTTTCTGTTAAGAGTAGCAACTGCCGCTCAGGGCCAGTGTAAGGGTTAGGTGCCTCAGGCGAACCTTCTACCTTGTGCCTGCCATCCCCCCCCCCGTCCCAACCTCATTCATTGAGACGTTGCTTGTGGCCTACCGAGAGTTTGCAGCCAGCAGATTCTGTGCTTCTCTGGGCCATGAGCAGGATGGGCACTGTTCGTGGCCCGCTGAGTCTCTACTCCTCTCAGTTGCAAGCGGGATATGCTCTGCTCGTAGCCCCACATGGCTGCTCTTTGCCGACCTCTAATGGTTGGCACCCTAGGCGACCACCTAGTTTGCCTAATGGAATGCTCTGTGCAGATTACCCCCATACTTTCCCTTAAGAGTAGTAACTGCCACTCCGTGCAGGTTATCCCAGGGGCAGTTCCAGAGTTGTTCCTGGGGGCATTGCTACAGTTTATCCAGTCAGTACAAGTTTTCAGCGCAAACTGACTAAATTTATCCTAATAAAGCCTGCTGCACAAATTAGAGGCCAAAATCTAGCCAG
The DNA here is from genome assembly GCF_901001135.1 of Rhinatrema bivittatum. Classification (NCBI taxonomy): domain Eukaryota; kingdom Metazoa; phylum Chordata; class Amphibia; order Gymnophiona; family Rhinatrematidae; genus Rhinatrema; species Rhinatrema bivittatum. The sequence continues at coordinate 531,853,454 of NC_042616.1, read as the reverse complement.
GCATATTTTGTCCAGCTACAGTTAGGAAAATATTCATCTATAAATCTAGCTGGTGAAGTGGGCTGAAAATTTGATTAGAGAAAACCAGGTAGCTCAGTAGCTTATGAAAAATTGATGTGTCAAAATCTGCTATATTAATCAGAGGCAGCCCTGCCATGTTATTCTTTCATTTTATATTTCTTTATATGGAGAAACATGTAGGAAATATACGGTGGAGCCCCATAGAGTCATGAGGGCTTAAATTAGGGAGGTACTGGAATCTATCGCTGGAGAATTTTTTTTTATTTTATTATTTATTTTGCATATTTCAAATTTGACATATTCAAATACAGAAAATCATAATTCAGGAGTACATAGAATAACATTAAATATATTATCCTAAGGAAATATATAATCTGTATAATATAGTGTCACAAAATATCATTATCTAGATTCCCTATTACCAAACAATGGGGGAGGGTTCCATTTCATAAGCAAGTATCTTCTAAGAAGAAATATGAGCCAAACATTGAGAGATTTAGGAGTACATACATTCTTTTCTACACTAAAAAGAAGATGTTATATGCTCAGTCTCACGGCTCCTTTGACTCTCTAAATATTTCTCTAACTGGTTCATAATAAACAAATCTTGTATCATCAATTTTCATTAAGCATTTACAAGGGAATCTAATATTTAACTGAATCCCAAAAGTTCTGGCCTGATTAGCCAACATTAAGAATTTCTTACGTCTTGCCTGAGTCTCCTTAGAAACATCAGGGTAGACCCAAATTTTTTTCCAGATATAGACAGGATCTTTTACTTAGGAATAATTTTAATTAGAGATGTGAATCGGAACTGGAATCGGTTTGGATTCCGGTTCCGATTCACATGTGGTTTTTTTTTCATTGGGCCCGATCACGGTTTTGTTTCTCGGCTGCGCCCGAGCCGATAAACAAAAAACCCACCCCGACCCTTTAAAACTAATACCTTAGCTTCCCCCATCCTCCCGACCCCCCCAAAAAACTTTTTACAGGTACCTAGTGGTCCAGTGGGGGTCCCTGGAGTGATCTCCCGCTGCCGGGCCGTTGGCTGCCACTAATCAAAATGGCGCCGATGGCCCTTTGCCCTTACCATGTGACAGGGTATCCGTGCCATTGGCCGGACCCTGTCACATGGTAGGAGCACTGGATGGCCCGTGCCATCTTGTGCTCCTACCATGTGACAGGGGCTGACCAATGGCACCGGTAGCCCCTGTGACATAGTAAGGGCAAAGGCTATCGGCGCCATTTTGATTACTGGCAGCCGATGGCCCGAGTGCAGGAGATCGCTCCCGGACCGCCACTGGACCACCAGGGGATTTTGGCAAGTCTTGGGGGACCCTCCTGACTCCCACAAGACTTGCCAAAAGTCCAGCGGGGGTCCGGGAGCAACCTCCTGCACTCGGACTGTCGGCTGCCAGTATTGAAAATGGCGCCGATAGCCTTTGCCCTTACTATGTCACAGGGGCTACCGGTGCCATTGGTCAGACCCTGTCACATGGTAGGAGCACAAGATGGTGCCGGTCATCCAGTGCTCCTACCATGTGACAGGGTCCAGCCAGTGGCAAGGATACCCTGTCACATGGTAAAGGCAAAGGGCCATTGGCGCCATTTTGATTAGTGGCAGCCGACGGCCCGGGAGAAGGAGATCGCTCCAGGGAACCCCACTGGACCACCAGGTACCTGTAAAAAGTTTTTTGGGGGGGGATCAGGAGGGTGGGGGAAGCTAAGGGATTAGTTTTAAAGGGTCGGGGTGGGTTTAGGGGTTATTTTTGTGTGCCGTTTTTCCCGCCCTCCCCCAAAACGATAAGAGAACCCCCACGATCAATATAAGAACATAAGAACATAAGAAAATGCCATACTGGGTCAGACCAAGGGTCCATCAAGTCCAGCATCCTGTTTCCAACAGTGGCCAATCCAGGCCATAAGAACCTGGCAAGTACCCAAAAACTAAGTCTATTCCATGTAACCATTGCTAATGGCAGTGGCTATTCTCTAAGTGAACTTAATAGCAGGTAATGGACTTCTCCTCCAAGAACTTATCCAATCCTTTTTTAAACACAGCTATACTAACTGCACGAACCACATTCTCTGGCAACAAATTCCAGAGTTTAATTGTGCGTTGAGTAAAAAAGAACTTTCTCCGATTAGTTTTAAATGTGCCCCATGCTAACTTCATGGAGTGTCCCCTAGTCCTTCTACTATCCGAAAGAGTAAATAACCGATTCACATCTACCCGTTCTAGACCTCTCATGATTTTAAACACCTCTATCATATCCCCCCTCAGTCGTCTCTTCTCCAAGCTGAAAAGTCCTAACCTCTTTAGTCTTTCCTCATAGGGGAGTTGTTCCATTCCCCTTATCATTTTGGTAGCCCTTCTCTGTACCTTCTCCACTGCAATTATATCTTTTTTGAGATGCGGCGACCAGAATTGTACACAGTATTCAAGGTGCGGTCTCACCATGGAGCGATACAGAGGCATTATGACATTTTCCGTTTTATTCATCATTCCCTTTCTAATAATTCCCAACATTCTGTTTGCTTTTTTGACTGCCGCAGCACACTGAACCGACGATTTCAATGTGTTATCCACTATGACAACTAGATCTCTTTCTTGGGTTGTAGCACCTAATATGGAACCCAACATCGTGTAATTATAGCATGGGTTATTTTTCCCTATATGCATCACCTTGCACTTATCCACATTAAATTTCATCTGCCATTTGGATGCCCAATTTTCCAGTCTCACAAGGTCTTCCTGCAATTTATCACAATCTGCTTGTGATTTAACTACTCTGCACAATTTTGTGTCATCTGCAAATTTGATTATCTCACTCGTCGTATTTCTTTCCAGATCATTTATAAATATATTGAACAGTAAGGGTCCCAATACAGATCCCTGAGGCACTCCACTGTCCACTCCCTTCCACTGAGAAAATTGCCCATTCAATCCTACTCTCTGTTTCCTGTCTTTTAGCCAGTTTGCAATCCACGAAAGGACATCGCCACCTATCCCATGACTTCTTACTTTTCCGAGAAGCCTCTCATGAGGAACTTTGTCAAACGCCTTCTGAAAATCCAAGTATACTATATCTACCGGTTCACCTTTATCCACATGTTTATTAACTCCTTCAAAAAAGTGAAGCAGATTTGTGAGGCAAGACTTGCCCTGGGTAAAGCCATGCTGACTTTGTTCCATTAAACCATGTCTTTCTATATGTTCTGTGATTTTGATGTTTAGAAAGCTTTCCACTATTTTTCCTGGCACTGAAGTCAGGCTAACCGGTCTGTAGTTTCCCGGATCGCCCCTGGAGCCCTTTTTAAATATTGGGGTTACATTTGCTATCCTCCAGTCTTCAGGTACAATGGATGATTTTAATGATAAGTTACAAATTTTTACTAATAGGTCTGAAATTTCATTTTTTAGTTCCTTCAGAACTCTGGGGTGTATACCATCCGGTCCAGGTGATTTACTACTCTTCAGTTTGTCAATCAGGCCTACCACATCTTCTAGGTTCACCGTGATTTGATTCAGTCCATCTGAATCATTACCCATGAAAACCTTCTCCATTACGGGTACCTCCCCAACATCCTCTTCAGTAAACACCGAAGCAAAGAAATCATTTAATCTTTCCGCGATGGCCTTATCTTCTCTAAGTGCCCCTTTAACCCCTCGATCATCTAACGGTCCAACTGACTCCCTCACAGGCTTTCTGCTTCGGATATATTTAAAAAAGTTTTTACTGTGAGTTTTTGCCTCTACAGCCAACTTCTTTTCAAATTCTCTCTTAGCCTGTCTTATCAATGTCTTACATTTAACTTGCCAATGGTCATGCTTTATCCTATTTTCTTCTGTTGGATCCTTCTTCCAATTTTTGAATGAAGATCTTTTGGCTAAAATAGCTTCTTTCACCTCCCCTTTTAACCATGCCGGTAATTGTTTTGCCTTCTTTCCACCTTTCTTAATGTGTGGAATACATCTGGACTGTGCTTCTAGAATGGTATTTTTTAACAATGACCACGCCTCTTGGACATTTTTTACTTTTGTAGCTGCTCCTTTCAGTTTTTTTTTAACAATTTTTCTCATTTTATCAAAGTTTCCCATGGGGTTTTCCTATTGTTTTGGGGGAGCCCCCGATTTCTGACGATTTTGAAAATATCGTCCGATATTTTCAATCGTCCGAAGCCCGATTCACATCCCTAGTTTTAATACATTATCTCTATCTTCTGGAAACTTAAATTTTATCAATAAAGTTCCTCACATTTCTATTTGAGAACTATAGGAAGTCTCTATTAATTTGGTAACAATTAGTGACATTCCCTCTGCTGGTGGATTTTCATTTACTTGTTCTTTCTTCCTCAAATATAAAAAATATGCCTTCAGTATCACTGGTAACATATCAGATGGTAATAATAGTTTTTCTTGAAAATAATTCTTTAATTGTTCTTTTGGAGAAGTCATTTTGCACTTTGGAAAGTTTAATATCCTTGGGTTGTTATACCTTATAGAGTTTTCTATATTTTCCACCTTTTTCTCCAGCATAGTTTCTCCTTTAATTATAGAAAGCTGTACTTTCTTTATCTGGTTAATTTCTTCTACCACTTTTATCAAGTTAACAGCATGTTGATTTATCTCTGGGGTTAAATTATGTAAAGTTGCTTGCATTTATTTTATATTTAAGGACAAATTCAGCAAAGCATTTTGTGTTGACATTATCGCCTGCCATATTAAGTCCTTAGTCACTACTTTAGGTTTTTCACTCGGTAAGAAAGGTATTAAATTTATAGCTTGAGGTAGAGAAATACCTTGAGCGTCTGTATTCCTTTGAAGCTGAACAATCTTCACTGCTGGTCTAGCTTCCATTTCGCTGGTTCCAGCTCGGACAAGCAGATAGTTCCCTCCACTTGTGGGGAGGAGATGAAAGGACCTCCCGTTCTTTCTAATGGCACCGTTTCTTCCCCGACAGGGCTCATTTCCAAAGACGCCATCCATCCTCGTCTTGAGCCAAAGACAGCAGCGGTCTTGGCGTCGCCTGGTGGGCTGAGAGTTGTAGGAGCCCCGGGACTTAGACTGGCATCTCCCAGGAGCAGTGGTGCTTGCTCTCCACCTAACTGCTCAGCGGGATACTCCGGGACTATTACCTCCGCCAGGGGTTGGAAGCCCGTCAGCGTTGTTTGAATCAGCACGGGTCTTGTGGGGGTCAGGGCTCCCTCTCTTACCCGGCCTTTTCGCTTCGTGTGTGGCATCTCACGAAGGCCAGCAAACAAGAAAAATATCGAAAGAAAAAAACCGACGCTTCAGGAGCTTCACACACCAACGTCTCTCTCTGGCGCCATCTTGGCCACTCCCCTCAGGACTCGCTAGAGAATTTAAAAAATGGATTAGACTTATATTTGTCAGAAATAACACAGGCGCTGAGGGACACTGCCATGGGTAAAAACTAAGTCCTGTGCAAGCCTGTCTTTCTTTGAGTTTCCATACTTTCTTCACAATCATGGAAAGAATGTAATTGTGAACTGCAACTGACATTTTTTACTCTGCAGTTTCCTAGGTGGATTTACAAAACATTTTCCAAGAAAAAATGCATCATTTTCAGTTTTACAGTAAGCTAGACAGCACGGCAGCTTTTGTAGGCTATAAGACAGTTAATGCCCTGGTCTGGAGGGTTCCTCCCAGGGAGTGCAGTGCAAAGGTGAGTGCTTCAAGCACTGTGCAACTTTAAAACTGGATGCCACTTATTTTGTCTTCAAAAGGATTACATCAGAGGCACAAAATTGGATAAGTTCTTTGTAAAATTAACTCCTATTGGTTTAAATATTGGGTAAGTCACATTTTACTTGCTGAAAAAAAAAAACAAACAAACAGGTCATGTTCTTGTTAATTGGATATACAAACAGAGCTGATGGTCTGATGGCTGCATCAGCTGTGCATCCAGCTGGAAAAATATAGAAATTGTATTTATTTTTGAAACACTGGGGTTGTCCTCTCTTCAACGAAAAGCAGTATGTGTTAGGCCATCATTTTTCTATTTGTTGACAACTTGAAAGTTGCTACTGTTTAAAGTTCTTCACTGTTGTTCATCAGCTGGCTTGCTGCCATTCAGTCTGGTAAAGCCCATGCCTTCAGAGAAGTAGCTACTCAGGGAACCCTCTGAGTAGGCAGGCCCACAAATTGAAATTTCTGTTATGTGAGCTGTCAACGAGTGTGAGGAAGTCCACCCATTGAGTAATACAGCAGATCGCACTTAGTGCCTAGTGAACTGGCACATTTTGCTAAAGACAATATGAAGTTAGCCTGAGGCATGCAAGATGCTGAATGACCTTTCAAATGAATCCACATTTCAGATCCAAATATTTATGTGTGTTAAGGAATTTATAATTTTCTGCAGGTTTCAAGAGGAACATGGACTGTCGCCCATACAGATGCTTTACAGATGTATTTTTGGACTGGAGTGGAAAGGAAACAGAATACGGAAGACTGAGAAGACTAAGTTGGGAGGTGCCTGTTTAGTGAGCCAGAGAGTAGTCTAGTTGCTAGTGTAATGGGCTAGGGATCACAAAAGCAGGATTTAGTTTCTACTTGTCTCACTGCCATTACTTGTAATATTTGGGCAAGTCATGTTCAGGTCAATACACTAACCCTGAGAATCATTTGTGGGTTAGTGGCCTCTTCACATGTAATTTTTCTACGGGTGCAAATGAGCTCCAAAGAAAAATTGTGTGCACAATTCAGCTATAGGACCAATCCAAAAAAGATAGCTTCATCTTATTGAGGTATAATTAGCTTCTTTTTTTTTTTTTTGTGAAAACCAGCCCACAAAAATGTCTTCATGCTGAATTCTCAATTGTATGATGATCGGTACTTTGGATATTTGATTTATTGATATCCCAGAGAGGCTGTGGAATTGAATGGGGGGAGGAAGAGGATCTGGGCTATTGTCAAATGGTACGAAATTTGCTGTTTTGTTCGTTGATTATGATTATGTACTATTAGAAATTTTCTTTCTTAAAGATGTTATGCCTGATCTACTATTGTCAAATGGTACAAAATTTGCTGTTTTGTTCGTTGATTATGATTATGTACTATTAGAAATTTTCTTTCTTAAAGATGTTATGCCTGATCTACATTTTCAATAAACAGATTTTTACATAAGGACCTGCTCTGCATGATAGCGCATTGCAGCAGCTCATTCAGAATTTTAGTAAACTCTCACATGTAATAGACTATGCACAAAGGTTTACTACTTGCAAAAGAGGAAAACTGAACATTTTTTGCAGATGGACTCTATGCATGGAAAAATATGCAAAAGCCTAAAATACTGGCGTTTTTGCACATTTTGGGGCATTTTTATGCTCGTAGATCCCTGTTTGTGGAAAAATTTGCAATTTAGTACATCGTTATCCTTACCCCTTGTTGCTTACAGTTTACCCAGGTAGACTATAACCTCCTTAGGGCACAGATTTGTACTTGTATGCTATCCATTATGTGCACTTGCACATTCTATGTTATTGTGGAAAAATTCCTGCAAAATCAAAAGTCAATAGTTGCCAGTTTTTTGTCTTTATAAAAATTCTAAAGAGATACTTGATGAAAATGTTAGTTATTGTTTTAAAGAAACAAGGTGTAACACAATTTTGTTCTTTTGACCTTTTCAGCTTAAGCAAATGAGAAGTATTTTCCTTATAGGTAGACAGAAGGAGAGATTATTAAAGATATCAGGAAGAATGCTAAAGTTTTTATTGGGAAGTCTTAAAAATACTAGTAAATGAGGAGAAACAAATTGCTGATATCCTGGCTCAATCTATATATTTTTCTATTGAATAACATATTGGTTTTAGTGGCATATGATTAGGGCAAGTAAGCTAGCATCCAGTGCAAAATGCCCTCTAATTTTTTGTGGGCTGTGTGCACAAAAAGTGCTCGTGTGCAATGTTTTGGAAGCTGTATATAAATCTGTGTGCAGTGCTTTTGAAACCCCATTCTATTTTCCTTTACTTGTACATGCTATGTTTTCAAGTGTGAGCTTGTTTCACGAACTGTGTATACACACACATACAGTTTACAGAGAATATTGATTGTGATGATGCTATAAATTTCCAAGATATGTATTATGCTGACACCAGCTTACTTTTCTGAAAATTAGCATTTTGTATATTTACTAGGGATGTGCAGCTAAAAAACTTCCCTTCTGTTGTTTTGTGTTTTTTTTTTAATTTTTCCTGTTTTTGGTGGGGAGGGAAGTTATTTTGTTAATTTTTAGTGTACACAAATTGGAAATTAGTGCACCCTAAGTTGAAATAGTGCACACTAACTGGAAATTATTGTGCATTGTTTTGATTTAGTGTGCACTAATTGAAATGAAATTAAAAAAAAAAAAAGCAAAACCGCTGCACATCCCTAATATTTACAATAGATACAATAGAGGGGATTTTTAAAAAATACTATCAAGACTGTGATAATTTTGGTAGTCATTTGCAGTACATAAGAGATCCACAAGTATATGTAGGTTTCTTGATTACCTGTTAGCATAGGAATTGCTTTCCCCTCGCACTTATGAGTGTTAAATCCTAAAACCAAATTATTTTCTCATGCAATTAGATGAAGATAAAGATGAAGGACAATATCCAGGGACTTCAGGAACTACAACTCACAAGGAAAACAGATACAACCTCTCCAAAAATACAGGATATGGAGGCCTATGCAGTAAAGCTTAGTGTGCATGCTAAGGCTTTTTAGCACACACTAAATTGCATGCTATGCACTAAAATCCTAGCATGCTTGCTAAATTGGTCTAAACGTTGTTAGTACACAAGCACTAAAATTAGCATGAAAGCACATATAAATGAAGGATTGTCAGATGTTAATGATGCCACACAGGAAATAGCCTGGTAAACTCTTTCCCATGCACTATTTAGTGTATGCACATTGAGACCTATCATTTAACACCTGCCTTGGACCAGGTATTAACTTTTTAGCTCATGCAATTTCAAGAACTCATCTAAAAGGATGTATTGGGGGTTACTGATGGAGGAGATGAGGCTGATAGAGCAGGAGATGTTATGGATAGCTGAAGAAGAGGAAATGGAGTGATGGAGGAGAGAAAGAGAGGAGGATGCAGAGAGGAGAGACATCAACACATACTTGAGCACTACAAAAAAATTCCACACTTATTTAACCAAGAATATGTATTTTCAAACAAAATGTTTGCAGATGACAACTGTTTTTCAAACATTGATGTTCACACCACAGTGTACAAGGCTCAATGTTGTAGCTATTGCAAGCAAAAGGCTTATCCTACAAGTTTTATTCAAACACTATGATTGTGCTAAAGCATTACAATGCATGTATTTTGTGTCTTGCCTGGTCTCAAATGGTATGAACAGTCTGCAAGATAGGTGTTGCAGCAGACACACAGCTGCAGCAGTTGTACACTAATTCCTTAAGATAAGGCATTCAGTGAGAACTATGAGAGATGGTAAGGAGGCAACCTCCTCAAACCCAAGGATGTATGCTCCTCTCCAGCCTTCCCACCTTTAATTTGTAGACCTCTAGTGTGGATGCAATGGATGTCATGGAAGGGTTGGTGTAGTTTGGTGGACAGAACACATGGAGATGTTTTTGGTTGCTTGAAATTGCATTGCTAGTGTATGGTAAATGCTATTGTTGTCATTGATGTAGTTAGACTGTCTAAAGACTCCTGTAGGCATTCTGAGCTACAATATGAATAGCCATAAAGACACTTATGGCTTTTTTGACGGTTTGAATCTGGAGCACTATTCTTATAACTGTGAGGTCCTCATGGACTGGATCACTGTGCCATTGCTATTCCATAGAGAGGGGATATTCAGATGCAGGTGCCCTCCTGACTCAGATCACGATCCCTATCCGTTTCCCTCCCCTCTGTCCTTTTGCCTGACACTGCATATTTACATTGTAATTTTAACTATCTTTTTCACTCAGTATTTTTTATAATACATTCCCGACAAGGCACCATATTTTAGAATCAGATTTTTAGGCATAGTTGGTCTCCGAGCATTTGTTTGTGGCCATTTTTGTATAACTCTGTTTTTAACTTTATTTCTATTTTTTATTTTTTACATCCGTACACATATAGAGTGATCCAATTTTAGGCATTTGGTTTTACTATGTTTTAGATGCATGGTTTTCATTATATTTTTGTCTTCTATGTACATTTAAATCTCTTTGTATCACTCATATCATGTAGCACATAAGCGCTTTTCACAGCCATGTCAATCACTGAGCACATACGGGTATTTTGAGTGCACGCCTCCTGCCATGATTGACAGCCTTTTTGGCACCGTTTTTAAAGATATTTAAAGTTTGCTGGTGAAAGCATAGTTTTTTACGATTGGAGACAGAGAGACAGAGTTTGTTGCCGCCACGAGATTAAGAACTTCCATCGCATCAAAATCGTAAGAATGTTCGGTTTTTGTTTTTTTTTTTACCATTGTTTGAGCAGACCAGAATGGTTTTGCTATGGTTCGCATTTAATATATGAGAAGTATAGTGTTTCACTAATGTTGCCGTTTAATGTAATATAATACACATAATAATAGTGCCATGTTAATTACAGATAATGGCATGTTTTCTGTTTAGTCATTTTTCAATGTACTCAAGCAACATTTAGTCATTTTTCAATGTACTCAGTGAAATGTGTGTGCGGTATTATAAGGAACGAGAGAAGGTTTGTTTTGGAGTGACAGTGGAGGTTTTCAGCTTTTTTAGCAGTGTTTTTGTTCCCAAATAGCAAGGATATAAGTTTGACTAACTATGCCCCTTCCCCCCCCATCGTTTTCTTTTTCTTTTCATACAAGGATAATGCATTCCTTTTAGAGAGTATTATCACTATTAATTTAAAACAATGTTTTTAAAAAATTTCTTTTAATATTGTTTGACATTTTTCACAGTATTGGAGTGCGTTGGTTTTTTCTAATTACACTGCGGCACAGGATAATACTATCTGCTAGAGGTATATATACTTTAATTTTTCACTGAATATTATTAATGGAAATACAAAGATTTTTGCATAAAATATTTTATTCATTTCAAGCTTTTATTTCAAACATTTCAGACCAATTGATGCACAAAATTCTCAACCTGGAAACTCAGAAATTATGATTGAAAAAAGCTGAGGTAAAGGCAATACATTTTTAATTAGAAAAATTCCATTTTCACCCGGTTAAATAGTTTCTTTACATCACTTTTCTGTTTTATGTCACACCACACTTATTGATGTTACCATTTTATATGTTTGTTTTAATATTTTTTAACTTTTTTATGATTTATAATTATTTATAAGTATGTATCTGTTTGTATGTTATAGCCCCTGATGCAGCCCCATTCTAAGAGGGCGAAACTCGGCCTGAGTCGGGCTTGACTAAAGATTTGTGTCTCTGTTCAATAAAGAATCAAGACTGGACATTTGGCTACTGTAGTTCATGATCCAGCCTCCAGGTCTTCCTTCTCCTATATCTCCTCCTTCTCCTCATTCTGCTTTACCCCTTCAACAGGCACAGGATATGCGTGTTTTGGGTTGGCAAGCTACAATAGCTCCTGCTTTTTAATGTCTCCTTCCTTGCCATTTTCCCCTCCCTTTCTCTCCCTGTTATGATGTCCTGTATTACTTTTACCACTGGCTAGTAGACCTGAGCTGAGCTATGCAGTGCAGGTTTCACCCTTCATTTTCTGTAACTTTCAACCACAGAGGAATGAGAAGATAATAAGATTTGATTAAAAAACTGGAGAATGTTTACCCCTGAGGCAGGCATTTTATGCTGAAAAGCTGCAGTATCAGGTGAGATTGGTTGAAAGATATAGAAAATAAAGGGTGAAACCTGCATCACTAAAAGATTTGAGCGAGAGAAGGAACTTTGCTGCATATTTTGATGTTGTATCAGTTTGGTCGATTTATACAAGGACATTTTTTAACCATTGGCAGCTCTTTAGCTACAATCTGTAGATTCGTGAACAAGAGTAGTACTAAGAAATGTGAACGTTTGAAGAGATGTATGATCACTTGGACGACTGATTTTTTTTTGGCCAGTTACTCATTAAGCACTAACATTTGGAAGACTATTTGGATTTGGACTTTTTGTCCATTTAAACAACAAGGATAAGAACTATAGATCTTTAAAGTGGAACTGAAGAATCTCAGAGAGCTCACGTGCAGCCAGCTCATCTTTGATGCGAGAAGAGAGTCCTTCCATGAATATAGCACGTAAGCACCCCAGGTCCCAATGTAATTCCGAGGATAGAGTTTTAAACTCAATCACATACCCAGTTAACGATCTGGTATCTTGTTGTAGATGCAGGAGTGCGGATCCGGCGACAGCCTTGCGAGCGGGGTCGTCAAATACAGAACGAAACAGAGCAAGGAACCCAGTCAAATCATTGAGAATTGGATCCATTTGCTCCCAAAGTGGTGATGCCTAGGCCAGGGCTTTCCCATCTAAAAGGGACAGGATGTACGAGGTTTTGGACATCACGTCCGAAAAGTAGGTAGGTTGCAGCGAAAGGTGCATACAACATTGATTCAGAAAGCCCCTACATAACAGGGGATCACCTGTAAAATGAGTAAGTGCTGGTCAGGGCACAGAGAGCCATACAGGCTTGAGAAGTGGAAGTGGCCTTGACAAGTGTAGAAACAGAGTCCAGCCGAGAGCTTATCTGGTTGATGGCGTTAGCCAATGTCTCTCTAGTACCTTTTGTTGCTCTGAGATTCGTTGGGCCAGGCCAGGGATGGCCTGGATGACTGAGACCTGAGCCGGGTCCATGGAGTTAGCAATCTCTCCAACATCCTCTTCAGTAAACACCGAAGCAAAAAAATCATTTAATCTTTCCACGATGGCCTTATCTTCAGAGCATTTGCCTTCTATTAGAAAATTATCTTTCCTTTCTATGACTTTTGCTAGTAATGCTAATGTTCATTTTCAGTCTGGTTTTCCTAATTTGACAAATATCTTAGAGAGTTCTTCACCTGAAATTTTGGAATGTGCTACTTTGTTGGATACATTTGTATCATCTCAAGATGTTAGCAATCTTATGCGTAGATATTTTAGGAATATATCCTCAATTTTATGGTCAATTGGTGCGAATATTTCTTGATTTTTCACATGTAACACAAGAGAGAAGAAAAGCATTTCTTGCCTATCGGCAGAAGGCTATTTCTTAAGGTGTTCCTTCTCTCTCCATTATCCTTGCAAATGTTTTATCAAGTTTAATAGAGATTGTTTCTTTTTTTTTTGCCCCTGAGCAACTAAGAGCATTTTTAGTCTCCAATTGCCAATACGTTGAAGAACTGGGTATGGACCCACAAAGCGAGGAGCAAACCAAGGGGACAGCAGTTTGAGTCTGAGGTGCTGGGTTGACAACCAAACCTTGTCTCCTGGCTAGAAGACTGGAGTTTGTGCAAGGTGCGAATAGTAGTACTTCTTTGCACGGTCACTCGCTTAATTAGCATGTCCTTGATCTGAAGCCACAGTCTATGGAAATCATCAGCAGTGGCTTGAGCTGCTGGGGACGTCACTGAAGCTACAGTGGAAGTGGCGATGTTAGGGAACGTCCAAGAACCACTTCAAATGGTGACAGTCCAGTACATATTGCTGGATGAGCATTGATGGCATTACCAGCGGATACGGACTGGGTAGTTACCAAGAGTATCTTCTTTGGGTCAATATGTGCTGTGGCTCATCAGGCACATCCTCCAAAAGGAAAGAGCATAACAGAGATACTCTAGGGTATTATGATCCGTGAATGTTGCGGTCCCAGTCGAGGCAGCCACGACAAGGCCCTTACCTCCTTGGTCCCAGCCCGTCTCTGAGGGTCTGCAGCCTGTTTCGTGGCATCCCCGTGGGGGGGACGCCACCGAGAAGCCCTTCCTGGACGCCTTCTCCCTAGGCGCGCGCGCGTCGCAACCCGTGCTTATGAAGGCCGTTTCCCGCCATTGGAAGCTCCACCCTGTCGATGACGTCAGACGCCGCGGCCTATGTAAGGCCACCACGGAGCCCAGGACTTTGCCTTGCAATGGGGTTCCTTGCGGTCCTCTGTTGCTCCGAGCCCTGGAGTGCGCTATTGCGTTAGCGACTCCGTTCCTGCCTGAGACTTGTTTCGCTTCGTGCCCAAGTCTTGCTCTTGTCTGGCTTGCTTGTAGTAACCTGTTCTGCTTCAGTTCCATCTTGGTTCCAGGTTCCAGTAGTCAGTCCTGCTTCTGCTCCTGTCTGGTTCCAGTAGCCAGTCCTGCTTCTGCTCCTGTTTGGTTCCAGTAGCCAGTCCTGCTTCAGCTCCTGTCTGGTTCCAGTAGCCAGTCCTGCTTCTGCTCCTGTCTGGTTCCAGGAGCCAGTCCTGCTTCAGTTCCTGTCTGGTTCCAGTAGCCAGTTCTGCCTCAGTTCCTGCTTGCTTCAGTCCTAGCCTGCTTCAGTTCCTGCCTGCCTCCTGTTCCCTGCCTGCCTGCTCCAGCTCCAGCTTCTGTGATCTCCTAAGTCCCAGCGGTCGGGCTCCTACAGGCTCCTCCCGGGGGAGTACCGGCTTCCAGGGTGAATCATCTAAGTCCCAGCAGCTGGACTCCTACGGGCTCCTCCCGGGGAAGTACCGGCTTCCAGGGTGAAGCCCACGTCCATCTCCTGCCTGGTATCCGCCTCCCGACCTATCATTCACCAGAGACTATAGTACACCTCTCCCCAGTCTCTCACAGGTCGGCCCAAGGGTCCACTAAACAGTTCACTCACAACAGATTGCAAGGCCATGGACTCGGCCGAGGTACCAGGATCCCAGGATCTTCCTGGGTTGGCTCTGCAGCTACAACAGCAACAACAGTATGTCCTGGCCGGATCCGTTGGGTAATTGGCTGCCCGAATGGATGCCCACAATACCCGTTCTTCGCCTGCTGTGGGTTCAAGACCCGAGGATGCAGCCTCGACCCGTGACTCAGCTGCCACCGCCTGCTCGCTACGCTGGAGATGCTAGGATCTGCTGTGGGTTCTTGAACCAGTGTTTCGTGCGCTTCTCGCTATTGCCCCGGCAGTTTCCCATGGACTCCGTCAAAGTAGCGTATATTCTCTCCCTGCTCGATGAAAAGGCCCTGGTGTGGGCCTCTCCCCTGTGGGAGAGTAACGATTCCTCCTTGGACGACTTGCAGCAGTTCGTCACCAACGTTCGCCAAGCCTTTGACAAACCTGCCTGCCAGGCCTCAGCCACGTCAGAGTTGCTACAGCTTCGCCAAGGATCCCGTTCCCTGGCGGACTATGCAATGGATTTCAGGACTCTCGCTCAGGAAGTAGGTTGGCAGGATGATAGCCTTAAAGCCATCTTCTTGGAAGGGTTGTCAGGGCGCATCAAGGACAAGATTGCTGCCCGGGATCTCCCGGAAGATCTTAATGCCCTCATTGACATGGCTGCTCGCATCGATCGCTGCCTGCAACAGCGAGCACGAGAATTACGCATGACAAAGCACAGTCCTGCCCGCAGTTCCTCATGCCCACTGCCTTCACCCAGGCCTGCCCGTCCTGATGTTTCTGCCGCTGAACCCATGCAGTTGGGACGTGCCCCGCTCTCCCTTGAGGAGAGACAACGCCGCCGCTCGATGGGCTTGTGCCTTTACTGTGGTCAGAAAGGCCATTTCTTGGCACGTTGCCAGGAGCGTGCGGAAAACTCCAGAACCTAGGAGGTTGGGAGGAGCTCCTCCTAGGTCGTGCCACAGCTCCTCAGAGTATGATACCTATTACCTTGGAATTTCCCGGAAGGTCCTTTGAAACCCTCGTCTTTCTGGATTCCGGAGCCGGAGGTAATTTTATCCAGCAAGACTTGGTCTCTCAACTGCAGATCCCTATTCAGAGACGAGAAGTTCCACTCCAGATTACCTCCATTCAGGGAACGCTCCTTTCAGGTCGCATATTGACCGCCACGGCTCCCATCACAGTCCGCAATGGGGCGATCCACTCGGAGGAGATAGCCTTCCTGATTCTTGAAAAGGCTGTCCACCCCGTGGTGCTGGGGCTGCCGTGGCTCCAAAAGCACTCGCCTGTGATCCAGTGGGATACTCTGCAAATCACTAAGTGGAGTCCCTATTGCCTCTCTCACTGAATGAAGGTTCCCAAGCCTCCTGCACTTCTGCTTTTGCACTCCGCCCTTGGACCTCCAGCACCCTACGAGGACTTTACAGATGTCTTCTCGAAGATGAAAGCCGAGATTCTTCCGCAGCATTGTCCATATGACTGCACCATCGACTTATTGCCCAGATCTATGCCACCTCGGGGTAGGGTGTACCCCTTGTCCCTGTCCGAGGCACGGGCCATGTCTGAGTACATCACTGAGAATTTAGCGAAAGGATTCATTCGCCCGTCAAAGTCGCACACCGGGGCAGGATTCTTTTTCGTTAGCAAAAAAGATGGCTCCCTGAGGCCCTGTATCGACTACCGAGGGCTCAATGCAATTACCAAACGGGACCGCTACCCTCTCCCGTTGATTCCAGAACTACTTGATTGTCTCCAAGTCGCAAGAGTCTTTACTAAGCTGGATCTACGCGGGGCCTACAACTTATTTAGAATCTGTCCCAGGAACGAATGGAAGACCGCGTTCAATACGCGGGATGGGCATTACGAATACCTCGTAATGCTCTTTGGCCTTTGTAACGCCCCAGCAGTCTTCCAACACCTGATGAACGAGGTGCTACGGGATTTGCTCAACGCCTGTGTGATCGTCTGCCTCGACGACGTCCTGATCTACTCTCGTGACCTGCCTACGCACCGCCAGCATGTTCGCTAGGTGCTCCAAATTCTCAGAGAGCACAGCTTATACACTAAGCTTGAGAAATGCAGCTTTGAAAAGACTTCCTTGCCGTTCCTGGGGTATATTGTTTCGGCTGATGGCTTCCAGATGGATCCGGAAAAAGTCGCTGCAATTAAGAACTGGCCGCAGCCGAGGGATCTCAAGGCGTTGCAACGTTTCCTCGGCTTTGCTAACTTTTATCGGCATTTTATTCCCGGCTATTCTCGCATAGTGGCCCCTCTGACTGCGCTTACCCGGAAGGGAGCCAATGCGGTGGACTGGCCTGCCCAAGCCTGCCAAGCCTTCGAAGAATTGAAAAAGGCCTTTTTACAAGACACATGCCTCCACCATCCTGATCCCAATCGGCCGTTCGTGGTTGAGGTCAATGCCTCGAATGTAGCTGTTGGAGCGGTGCTGAGCCAGCACTCCGACACTGGACAGCTTCTCCCATGTTCTTTTTACTCTAGGAGGTTCTCCCCGGCCGAGAGCAATTACGGAGTCAGCGACAAGGAACTGCTCGCCGTGAAACTCGCCCTGGAAGAACGGAGGCAGTGGTTGGAGGGAGCCAACCACCCCTTCACAATTTACACGGATCATAAAAATCTCTCTTTCCTCCACCAAGCTCAGCGCCTGAACCCAAGACAAGCCCGGTGGTCTTTGTTTTTTGACCCATTTGACTTCACTCTACGATATCGGCCTGGCTCAAAAAATGTGCGAGCAGACGCCCTGTCATGGTCCACCGAGATCGAGGAAACCCCAGAGACATCCCAGTACGTTTTGGATCCCAGGAAAGTGTCTCTCGCCACCACCTCCGTGTCTTCCGAAGAAAAGACCGTGGTCCCACACTGCGCTCGTAGGGCCGTGTTGGCATGGGCCCACGAATCCCTCACTGGAGGGCATGCGGGCCGTGCCGGTACGCTAGACCTCCTCAACCGGTACTATTGGTGGCCAATGGTAAGACAAGATATTTGTCTCTTTGTCAACTCCTGCCCCACTTGTGCATTGCAAAAACCGCTTGGTGGGAAACCTAGAGGGTTGTTACACCCCTTGCCTATCCCGGTGGAGCCCTGGACGCACCTCTCCACAGATTTTGTGGTGGATCTCCCAGCATCTGATGGGAACACGGTCATCTGGGTTGTTGTAGACCAGTTCTCCAAAATGGCACATTTTGTTCCCCTATCAAAATTGCCTTCAGCGCCCAACTTGGCTAACTTATTTGTTCAGCATGTGGTCTGCCCCAGGACATCGTATCAGACCGAGGACCACAATTCACCGCCCACTACTGGAAGGCGTTATGTAAATGCTTCAAGGTCCAGTTGAGTCTCTCATCAACCTTCCACCCTCAGAGTAACGGTCAGACTGAACGTACGAACCGGACTCTGAGAACCTTCCTGCGCTCCTTTGTGAACGAAAGACAAGACGATTGGGCCAAACTTCTCCCATGGGTGGAATTTTCATACAACAATCATACACACTCCGCTACAGGAAGTTCTCCCTTCTTATCTGTCTATGGGAAGCAACTTTGGCCACCCTTGTCCTCGCCTGAACCCAGCGCACTACCTGCAGTGCAACTCTCTGCCCACCAGCTACTTGCCCTCTGGACGTCTATCCAAAAGAAGATGCAAAGAGCTGCCCTTGCTGCCAAAAGATGGACGGACAGCCACCATCAGCCAACACCAATCTACCTCCTTGGGGACCGTGTTTGGCTGAGTACAAAGAATCTACAACTTCTCTAAAAAGTTCTCTCCAGCCAAAAGAATTTATACAATTGGTGATTATGAGCTGCTGGCTGTTAAACTAGCACTTGAAGAATGGTGAGATTTATTAGAAAGTGCCAGGGATCCAGTGACAATCTATACGGACCCCAAGAATCTGGAAAATTTGTCACAAGCCCAGCGATTGAATCCGCGACAAGCTCATTGGTCCATATTTTTCAACAGATTCAACTTTGAATTATGCTACTGCCCAGCTAAGAATAAGCAGCAGGCCGACGACCTGTCCTATTCCTTCAACACCAAAGATTCTCTGGAATAACCCCAGCCCATAATCAACCCAGCAGGGATCATAGTAGTGGATGCAGTGCCAGTTCCACTCCTCAGCAGCTCTGACAGAAAGTATTGCGTTGTGATCACAACTCTCAGCTAGCAGGCCATGCTGGAATCACCAGGATTATTGGTGGTCTCAGATTAATGATGAGGTAAAGCGGTACAGGGATTCCTGTCCTATATGAACAAGAGCTCTCAAGCTTGAACCTGGAAGTTGTTACAAACACTGCCAGCCCCCAAGGAACCCTGGACACATTTGGCCACTTACTTTGTCATGGACCTTCCCCTCTCTGGTGGCGATACCACAATCTGGGTGGCTGTGGATCATTTCTCAAAAATGGCTCATTTGTACTTCTCTCTGGACTTCCCTCAGCATATGAGTTAGCTAATCTCTTTTTTTTAAATGAAACAAAGCCTGCTATGATCTCACTTTACATGAAAATTCAAGGGAGTATGCTTGCCATTGCATTCCTGTCTTCTGCTCCTTGTCCCTGCTTCTTTCAACTGGACTTCTGGCTTGACCCTTGGACTGGACCTCATCTTTGCTTGTATCCTGCCTGCCTCAACCACGGCCTAGACTATGACTTCACAAGTATGCTGCTTGCCTCAACCTCTGCCTGCACCACGACTCCGCAAGTACACTGCCTACCTCAGACCCCAGACTTACCTCGCTCTTGTCCATGGCCGCTTGCCCTGATCTCGGCTCAGCCTGACTTCGCCTCCTTCTCCAGCTAGCATGCTTGCTTTCTTCACTATAGATCTCCACCATCACAAAGGCTCGCACCTAAGACCAGATGACCCTGGCATCTGAGGGCTCAACCTAAGGGAACGTAGGCTGGTATTGGCGAAGCTCCAGTTTGGTCTCTGCTCCAGCCAGTTCTGCCTGCCAATGGCAAGGACCTGCAGGGATCCTTCCTGCAGGTTGCACTAATTCTGCCTCAGACAAGTGTCCACTCCTGCCAGATTGCCAACGCCATGGACCCAGCAGATCGAGCCACATTGAAGGCTATTCCCAGCTTAGTCCAGAAATTACAGACCTTCCAGGCAGTTTTAGAACTTCTGACCACAGATATGAACCACCTCGCTGCACGCCAAACCTTCCAAGAATATAGCGTGTAACCTATCTCCCTGCCAGTTCAGTTCTGTGGCCAGGGTTCGGAACTTGATGGCATAATCCATCATCTATTGATTTCCTTGGTGCAAGTACACAAAGTCAGAGGCCATCAAGGGCAGCCAGCCAGCCTCATCAAAGACATGCTTGAAGGCAGAGACGAATTATTGGAGATTCACAAGAAGAGGATTGGAGTGCTCCCATAGGGGGGAAGCCTAGGCCAGGACCTTACCATCGAGAAGGGAGAAAGTTTTTTACTCAACGCACAATTAAACTCTGGAATTTGTTGCCAGAGGATGTGGTTAGTGCAGTTAGTATAGCTGTGTTTAAAAAAGGATTGGATAAGTTCTTGGAGGAGAAGTCCATTACCTGCTATTAATTAAGCTGACTTAGAAAATAGCCACTGCTATTACTAGCAATGGTTACATGGAATAGACTTAGTTTTTGGGTACTTGCCAGGTTCTTATGGCCTGGATTGGCCACTGTTGGAAACAGGATGCTGGGCTTGATGGACCCTTGGTCTGACCCAATATGGCATTTTCTTATGTTCTTATTCAATTCTTAGCTGGTCAATGGGCGAAAGGGGAGAGAAGTCTGTTGCAGTTTCCATTGAGGGAGTGTTGGTCCCGCTGGATGATTCACCCAGTCCCCCTGAACTCTTTCCTCTGCCTCAGCCGGTTGTTCCCGATAGTACAGTGCCTCGGCTATCGCAGGAAAATGACGAGCGGTTGCTGAGGCGGGAGTGGTCATTGGCGTAGATATGTCAGGTCTACCTAATAACGATGTTGGAGGAAATGGAGAGATGGTACAATTGGACACCTCTGCATGAAGCACTGCAATTTGAGATGGATCCTCTCTCCTGAGCCGCTCTGTACAACCTCTGGTAAGACTCGCTGACGTCTCTTTAGATACTTTATGGTCTGTTTTGGTGCAAGTGGATTCGGCTATAATAAACTGTGCTTCTGATGCTGGGTGGCTGGTGAAATCAGTTTCAGAACTTAGAGAGGTCCTCTTGCAAAGGCTCCAGAGGATTGAGACAAAGGTGGCCAATGTAGAAAAACAAGTTCAAGATATTCAATCTATAAACAGCATTGGTACAAGATAAAAATGCCATTCACAAGAAAATCGAACAGTTTGAAAAATGTTCAAGGCATTTGAACTTGCGTTTTCTTAGCTTTCCTAAGCTACCAGGGATTCCAGCTAAAGATACTCTGAAGAAATAGTTCACTGATGTTTTAGGATTGCCTGATGAAACCTGTCCACCTATTGGTAAACTTTATTTTCTGCCTTCTCGCAGAAGAGAGAATGGTTGACACTTGGTTTCTGATCCACCATTGGATGTGTCTATTATTTTAGAGAGCTCCATTGAAGAGGTTGAAGAAAGAAATACTCTTTTGGTTTCTTTTGTCTTTGAGCAGGATTTAAATATCATTTTAAAATTTTATTTTCATAAAGCTCATGCTCTCTTCTATGGGAAACATATTTGGGTCTATCGAGACATAGTTAAATCTACTCAAGGAAAAGGAAATTATTTCTTGCAATGCATCAGGAAGTTTTGTCATTGGGAGCCACTTTTTTGCTTAGATATCCCTGTAAATGTATTGCTACTTATGTTGGTAATAGATATAATGTTCTTCTTCCTGAGCAATTGCATTTTTTTCCTAGATCAGAAGAGATCTCTAACCTCAGTTCCTCTACCTGGCATTTAAGTTTATTTTGAACATCGATCTTGTAGCAAGTTAAGCCTGTTTCTTCTTTATATTTCCTATGGTCATGTTCCCTTTATGCCTGTATCTCCTCCTCATATTACTGTGGACTAAGGCTTTGTATTTCTTTGTATTGACTTTTTTTCTTGTTTCTTATTTCTATTGAAGAAATACTTTTGTTTGATTTTGCCTTTTCTTGGTCATTATATGGCTTTAAAATGATAAATGTATACAAATATTAAAAAAAAAAGAAAGGAAAGATAGCGAAATGTTGCCATGATGAACAAGATTGTGACATGTCTAGAATGTATCCATGGCTGAACCGAGGACCCCAGTCGGAATTAGTGCAGAAAGCTAAAAGAGTTACCTTTGCTTCTTCGGCTGAATCATCTAGTGGCTCTGATGAAGATTTAAGACAAGAACATCAGTCTTCCAAAAATTTTTTAGGAAGAGGGTATCACTCACCCAGGTCAAGACAACTACCCAGAAGATCATACAATCAGGACCAGCAAGGGGATACCCAGTGGCATAAACCATTCACAAAATCACAATCAGCTCAGAATCGGCAGTGATCAACTTATCAGCTTATTCATTGTCACCAGCTGAAGAAAAGATATTGAATCGGGGTTTATCCTTTGTACCCACAGTATTACATGACCCATTTGAAAGTAAGGTATTTTTGTACCACTTTTTTCAGATACTACAAATTTTATTGTATTTTTATCACAAGGTGACACAACTGATCATTTGGTAGTTAAACCCCGTTCTTCCTGAACTTTGTCAGGACCAATAGATCCCCATATTTTCACATTTCAAAATTTGGTTTTGTAGGATCTCAAGCATATTAAACAGAAACCCTGTCATACATTTTTTAATTTATCATCTGTGGAAAACTGGGCATTGAAATCATTGGCATCAAACAGGAATATAGATATTAAATCAGCTGACAAAGGAGGCGTGGTAGTACTGATGAACACCATAGATTATGTTTATCAACTATATAGACAACTTGATGACAAGCAATATTACACTAAGCTTGATTCAGATCCCACCCCTAGCCTGCAGCGGAAGATTCATATACTTTTGAAGGAAGCTAAGAACATTTGGCTTTTTGACATCTAAAGAATTGGCTTATCTACAAGTGGCATCACCTCGAATACCAGCAATTTATGGTGTTCCCAAGATACATAAGACAAAGAGTAATCCACCATGTAAACCCATCATATTGGTGACTAGATCTTTGATGGAGCCTTTGGCACATTTTGTAGATTTACTTTTGTAGTCTTTTGTATATCAAGCAGCAGCTTATGTCTGGGTCACCATGCAGATGTTGCGTAAGTTGACCTTGAGTAGTGAATTAACTCCAGAATTGTTCTTTGTTAGTTTGGATGTTGAATCTCTGTATACTAATGTTCCTCAACAAGATGCATTACAGTTAGTAGCAGAGGTTTTAGAATGGAGAGCTCATCCACAACGAATTCCATCAAGTTTTTTGAGTTAGCGGAATTAGTTTTATGCAACAATTTGTTTCTGTTTGGAATAGATTTCTTTCATCAAACACATGGGGTAGCCATGGGTGTGCCCATGGCACCTGATGTGGCTAATCTCTGCATCACCAGATTTGAAGAAGCCTTTGTCTATACATCCATATTTTTCCAACATATACATCTATGTTCTTGCTTTATAAATGATATTTTTTTCATTTGGCATGACACAGAACATCAGCTCAATTAATTTCATCAATGGCTCAATCAAATGGATTTAAATTTGAAATTTTCCATCTCTTACAGCAGATCCCAGCTTTATTTTCTGGACATTCTGGTCATAAAATCTGGAATGAGGATTCAAACCATATTGCATTGCAAAGCAACCGATAGAAATAATTTGCTTCGGTTTGAGAGTTTTCATCCACATCCGTTCAATTGTGGGTTATCTGTTGGACAGTTTTTCTACTTGTGACAAGTTTGCTCAGAGAATGAGTTTGAAAAACAATCTAATGAGCTGTCGTCCAAGTTTTGTGCAAGAGGATACCCTAGGAAATCAGTTAAGAAAGCCTATACTCCTGCACATTTTTCTGACAGGGATCAACGTCTGCAGTATAAGGCCAAATCATTGTTTGATGAAATTGTTTCTGTTTTAAAATATAGCAACATGGCTGACAAAATAAAGAAAATTGTAAAGAAACATTGACATGTTTTAAGTTGCCACCAAGTTTTCCAAAGTCTTCCTTTGTTTTCATACACGAGAGGGCAGAACATCAAGCAACATCTGATCAAAGCAGTAATGTCAACCAAAATAACAACAGGACCAACAATATTATAAATTCAAAAAGTGCATCTATTCAAAAAAAATGTCACACTATGGGGTAGATTTAAAAACCCCTGCGCGCGGAAATCCTCCCGGATTTACGCGCGCATGGCACTCGCGCACCGGCGCGCGCAAAGCCCCGGGACGTGCGTAAGTCCCGGGGTTTCATAAAAGGGGCGGGAGGGGGCGTGTCTGGGGCATGTCTGGGGCAGGGGGCGGTCCGGGGCGGGTCCGGGGGCATGGCGACGGTTCAGGGGCGGGCCGGGAGGGAGGACCCGAGTCCCCCGGCACTGTGGCCTGTGCCGGGGGATGCCGGGGCGGCGCGCGCAAGTTACGCCTGCTTCAAGCAGGCGTAACTTGCCCAACAAAGGTGGGGGGGGGGATTTAGGTAGGGCTGGGGGGGGGGTAGATAGGGGAAGGGAGGAGAAGGTGGGGGGACGCGGAAGGAAAGTTCCCTCTGAGGCCGCTCCGATTTCGGAGCGGCCTCGGAAGGAACGGAGGCAGGCTGCGCGGCTCAGCGCACGCAGGCTGCCGATTTTGCTCAGCCTTGCGTGCGCCGACCCTGGATTTTATAAGATACGCGTGGCTATGCGCGTATCTTATAAAATCTGATGTACTTTTGTTCACGCCGGTGGCGCGAACAAAAGTACGCGCACATGTATGTTTTGAAGATCTACCTCTTGGTCTCCAGAAGGGTGTCAACAAGCTGAGAAGCCAGTGTAAGACCACCTAACAGGTAGTTGCCCGGCCTACTCAATCATTTACCCCGGAGAGAAAGTATAGAACAGAGTAGAGTCAGACTGGAGAAATGTATTTTTTTGTAATTTTTTGTCTGCAAATGAAATCCACTTATTATTCAAATGTAATATACATGATACTGTTCTCTGTAATGTATCTGCATCTGTTCTCTGATCTAGCTCAAACAGACCCCAAATGTGCTAATGTCTCAGACGAAATACATGAACAAACATGAAAATACCCCCGATATCAGCTGATGTTTTGGACTACCCTGCATCAGGGAGACCAGAGAATTTTCGCGATGTATCCAAAAAGTGCTTCCTGTAGATCCTCCGATCTTCATCCTCTTCAGAACACAGTTTGTAACCAATTATGTCTAGGAGAACAATTTAAAGATGGCGCCCTCTAATGGAATCCAAGAAAATCAAAGGTGTCTTTAGAACATCAATCAAGTCATTATTGAAAAATGGTGACTTGAAGAAGAAGAAACTGCTTGCGGATTCTATATATATCTCATTAGGTTTTAGATGATAACTATAATTACATTGAAGAGATGTTTTTGTTATGTAATTTCTTGTGATACAGAAAATTTCTTTGATTATAAGAGTGTTTTTATAGAAAAGGAAATACAGGAAAGAATGTATGTAGGATGGTATATATTGTATGAATGATGTGAATGTTGGTGAGTTTTGATGAAGATTTTAATGCGGTAGCATTTAGCCATTAATAGGTTTTGAAAGATTTTAAAATTATTTGTAAACATTTATATAATTTGATTAAAATATTGTCATTGAAGTACTTAAGTTCTTTCTCTTTTGGTCTTGTGTACCCCCTTCTGGCAGGCAGCAGCAGGATGCCCTTGTCTCAGGGCTATCAAGTTCAGCGTACAGGATAATGAGGTGATCATTGCAGGGGTC
Source organism: Rhinatrema bivittatum (assembly GCF_901001135.1). Taxonomy (NCBI): domain Eukaryota; kingdom Metazoa; phylum Chordata; class Amphibia; order Gymnophiona; family Rhinatrematidae; genus Rhinatrema; species Rhinatrema bivittatum. Next base: position 531,827,829 of record NC_042616.1, on the reverse strand, counting down.
CTGGAACATTATGCCATGCTGTTTGGCAACCAGGTGGGCAAGACCTCAAAGGCAGCCAAGGCCCAGATCTGGCACAACATAACCCAGGGCATCTCCAGGCACAGAGCAGGTGGCCCACAGGCACAGTTGAAAGCCAAGGTGGCAGCCAGAAATAAATATATACAGTGGACTGGAGGAGGAGCCCCTTGTCCCATCATCCTCAACCCTATGGAGGAGTGCCTTGTGCAAAGGCTGGGACCGGATGTCTTCAAGGGCATGGCTGAGAGGCTGGACACAGCCGATAAGTTTACTTCACCTGTAAGTGGGCAGGCAGCAACGGGTTACAATACGCATCATTTGGCATAAGATGCTGACAATGCTAAGAAGCAAAGTGCACTTCTGATGCCAAATTAAAAAAAGGACACTAGCTGCCATTGGTACTTATTTCTAATGTTTTGTTTCCACAACTCTAGCCCACAAAGCAGCCGATCCCAGCCAGGAAGCCCCAGGGACCAGCAGCACAGCACCCCTTTTGCATAGGCCCTTCCTGATGGATGCCCAGACCAGATGAGCAAGGAGGAGGAGGAGGAAGAGCAGCAGCAGCAGACACAGACTCAGGAGCCATTGCAGATGCAGCACCCCCTGGGTTCACCCAGCTCACTCAATGTATCCCTCAACCTCTCTGGCTTCATGGAGGAACAGAGCCTTGACTGGCAGCCTTTAGAATCCTCACAACCTTGAGCCAGCACACCATAGCGCCAGCCTGAAGCACCAAGCCCTTGGCAGGAGCTGCCCAGAAGCCCTGTCATGCCACATTTAAAGGCCCAGATTCCTGCACTCCACACCACATCACAGCACCAGCACCGGCACCAGGCCCAAAACCAACACACCAACAACATCCCCGCCACCAACAGAGGATACATGGGGTACACCTCTCACACATACGGGCAGAACTAGTGCACCTCAGTAGGGATGTCAACAGGCAGAACCAGATCCTGTGGTTCTGCCTGTTGACAGCTGCAAACACATAGAATGTGACGACGCTGGCCACAGCAGTGAATAGCATGACAAACATGCTGATGCAGATCCTGCAAAGGATGCCCGAGCAGCCATTCCAGTCTTCTTCAGCATCACTGGAGTCCACACCCTGCAGCAGATGCCTGAGGGTTAGGCCCCCAAAAGAGATGCTCCCCCCCCCCCAAGTGGCAAGCCACGACGTGGCAAGGGGCCATAAAGTATCCAAGGTTGTGGCATCAAATGGTAAATAAGAAGAGTTGCACCAACATGCCTGGGCCGGCCCCTCTACAGAGTTCCTGTGCCAGCTAGATGGAAGAAGCCTGCTGGGCCCATCCTCACTACAGAGTTCCTGTGCCAGCAAGCAAAAGGGATGGTCTACTGTCGGCCATTGTGGTCCTGCAGCCTAACTTCAAAGCCTTCCTCGATGCTCTGCCTGTATTTCATCCTCCTTGATACAGCCTCCAGTCATGGTTCATCTCCTGCACCTGATACTGGTGTCTCATCTCAGCTCATGCTGCTGCTGCCTCCATGCTGCTGTGTCTCATCTCATCTCAGCTTATGCTGCTGCTGCCTCCAAGCTGTGTCTTCTCCTGGGCCTCCTGCCTCCATGCTGCGCTCTTTGGTCCTGGTCCTGCTGCCTTTGCTTGAACTCTGCTGCCTTGACCCTTAAGCTGTCCACATGAGTGCACTCTTTCAACATGGACTGTCTGGGGCCTTTTCCTAGCCATCATAGAGCAGGGCTGCTATCAGCTACAACATTAGAGCTGTACCATATCTATTGGGGGTGCCACTTCCACTTTCTATGGTCCTTGTTGTAATCATGATTGTGCCAAAAGGATAAGATGCTAAGCTTGTATATGTAATGATGCCATTTCAAACAAAGTATGCACAGGTCTGCACAGAATGTGTTGTGCATATAATGTACAATGTTTAGTTCTATTTGCTATCTTGTCCTTGCAGATTGTGATTACATAAGACGACTTGATTTCAAACAGTGGCCTACATGTCTTCTTTAATAAAGTGGTCACTGATTTGAAAAATAAATTTCCTGGTTGGCTCCTTTCATTGTGTGGTTTTTGTGTAAAGGGTTCACTAGGTACAAGATTTGCCCTCCACATGACCTTGCATGCTAGAATGCCCTGGCACATTCCAAGTAGCTACTTATCTAGCAGGCAAGACCATATGGGCTAGGCCATACAACTGAACGCTCAGTATATGCTCCTAAGGGAGACAGCAAACGGTAAAGAAGAAGTTTATTACTGGGGACATTCAGTATTGCCTCTTGTTGCCTTCTTCACACTGCATTCTCTTAGCTAACACCTGCTTACACGGGCCTGTATGTAAGATGGACAGTATCTAACTGCGCAGCACAGTATATTGTATACATGTAGAGCTTGTGTGGTGTTAAGGGGAAGTTACAGTCATCAACACACAAGACTTGATCTTCGGTCCCCTCACTTGTGTCATGAGTCAAAGGCTATCTGTACCCAATCATTTGTACCTTTCACAGTAAATCAAATATGATGTTTACAAACTGATGGATTACAAACTGGCTAAAAGACAGGAAACAGAGAGTAGGATTAAATGGACAATTTTCTCAGTGGAAGGGAATGGACAGTGGAGTGCCTCAAGGATCTGTATTGGGACCCTTAATTTTCAATATATTTATAAATGATCTGGAAAGAAATATGACAAGTGAGGTAATCAAATTTGCAGATGATACAAAATTGTTCAGAGTAGTTAAATCACAAGCAGATTGTGATAAATTGCAGGAAGACCTTGTGAGGCTGGAAAACTGGGCATCAAAATGGCAGATGAAATTTAATGTGGATACGTGCAAGGTGATGCATATAGGGAAAAATAACCCATGCTATAGTTACACAATGTTAGGTTCCATATTAGGTGCTACAACCCAAGAAAGAGATCTAGGCGTCATAGTGGATAACACATTGAAATCGTCGGTTCAGTGAGCTGCGGCAGTCAAAAAAGCAAACAGAATGTTGGGAATTATTAGAAAGGGAATGGTGAATAAAACGGAAAATGTCATAATGCCTTTGTATCGCTCCATGGTGAGACCACACCTTGAATACTGTGTGCAATTCTGGTCACCACATCTCAAAAAAGATATAGTTGCGATGGAGAAGGTACAGAGAAGGGCGACCAAAATGATAAGGGGAATGGAACAGCTCCCCTCTGAGGATTACTGGCAGCCGACGGTCCGACTGCAGGAGATCGCTCCCGGACCACCGCTGGACCACTAGGGACTTTTGGCAAGTCTTGTGGTGGACAGGAGCAATGGACAGTCGGCGCCATCTTGTGTTCCTAACATGTGACAGGAGCTGACCAATGGCACCGGTAGCCCCTGTGACATAGTATGGGCAAAGGCTATCGACGCCATTTTGATTACTGGCAGCCGACGGCGAGATCGCTCCCGGACCCCCGCTGGACCACCAGGAACTTTTGGCAAGTCTTGTGGGGGACAGGAGGGTCCCCCAAGACTTGCCAAAAGTCCCTGGTGGTCCAGCAGGGTCCGGGAGTGATCTCCTGCACTCGGGCCTCGGCTGCCAGTAATCAAAATGGCGCCGATAGCCTTTGCCCATACTATGTCACAGGGGCTACCAGTGCCATTGGTCAGCCCCTGTCACATGGTCGGAGCACAAGATGGCGCTGATGGCCATGTGACAGGGGCTGACCAATGGCACTGGTAGCCCCTGTGACATAGTAGATCAAAGGCTATCGGCGCCATTGTGATGGGAGGCAGGCCACACAGCCCGATGGCACGGAGGGACAAATCGGTCGTGGGACCCTGCTGGACCACCAGGGATGTTAGTAAGTCTTGGGGAGGGATCGGGATGGTGGGGGGGGGGGGGGCGGGTTTTGTATTTAATGTATTATTGTAAATTTTAATGCTTGGGGTGGGGTTTTTTGAGCTTCGTTTTCCCGTGTCGTTTTTTGGGCCCGTTTCATTTTTCCCCGTTTAGTTTTTTGTTTGTTTTTCCAAAAAACTAACTGAGGAAAACGAACTGTACCCTGAAGAGTCCAACTCAAAAAACGACCCGGTAGAAAAAAACGAAACTCATCTCTACTCTACTGTCGTTCTGAAGGAGCCAGTTACCATGAAATGCAGAGTGGCCAACAGTTTAGTGAGGGCAGGCACAGCGTGGAACCTTTCTGTGACCAGATCCAGATCCCCTCAGATTTCTTCATATAATTGTAGGATAGCACAAAAGCTGAGGCGATACCCTCAAACCACATAGTCCTCTGGTATGCCCAGCAAGGATATTTGTGGAAGAAAGATGCGCTCCCTGTATCTCCTCCGCCGTGGCTGCCTGTGTGACATGCGCTGCCCTGGGCCCAGCGGCTCTGCCTGAGGTGCAGGTACTTCCTTAGGAGGTTTGGAACTGGCCTTGCCTGTTCTTGAGGTTGTTGTTGTTCTGCTTGTTGTCATCTGCAGCAAGCCTCCCGAAGCATCCAGGATCTCCCAACAATTAAACTTGCCACAAACATTATGGCTTTAGGAAGCTAAACCAGGTAAGAACAGGTGTTTTTATTGGGCCAGGAAAGCCTGGTAGGGGTGTCTGTTATCATTCCTCTTTTTATCGCACGTAATAATCACTGTGATAATACCCGCAATCTGCGATATCGGCCACAGAAACACGATAAATAGCTTTTTTTCACCTTACCGCAAAAAAAAAGGTGTACTTATTTCCAGCGTTAAATCCTGCAATAGTTTGCGTTACTCTATCGCACACTGCGCTGACAGACCCTCACTTCCATTTACTCTGCCCAAACTCCTCCCACTCGAATAATTTGCATATGCATGTTGTGTTGTGTTATTTATCGCCCGCATTGTGGTATTATCGCGCACGATAGGACTTTATCGCGCGCCATAAGGCCCTAACGCGACATGATAAATGACCCAGTCAGACGGAAGATAGACACAGAGAGAAGCATAGACATACCACACCCAGACAAGCACAGGGAGAGACACAGGCATACAGACCCCATCACACAGAGACTCACACAAACCAAAGTACGCCAGACAAACACAGGGACACACTCACACACATTCCACTCCACATCACACTGGTAAGGACTAGAATGTTTTTCAGAAATGTTAGATGTCAGTCAAAATGTTTTAGGAACTGAGGAAAACTCCAGCCCAACTTTTATTTTGCTTTTTTTTTTTCATTATTTTCTCTTTATTTTGTATTTTTCTTAGTTTGCTCATCTTTTTTATTTTCTCATGTTTCGATTTGCTTATTTACATTTTTTTATGCCTTTTGCTTTTATTTTCTCCCTTCCACTTCCTTATTCTCTCTGGCCTCTTTGCCCAATCCCCTCCCCAACCTCACCACTTCTTTTCCTTCAGCGGGCAAGAGCTGTGATCTCTCTCCCTGGGTAGGGACCTGGCAGAAGCAGGAACTCCTCCTGGGCTGTGGAATACCACACTGGCTGTTCCCATGTCCAATTCTGCACAGAATAAGCTGCTCCTCCCCACCCACCACCTGGCCCCACCAAGAGAGAAGACCTCAGTATTGGCAAAGGATCTGATTATCTCGGAAACTTATTGTTAGCCAATTCGATCTCCAGGGTTGAAGACAGGAGCTCTGTGACGGTGTTTATCTGTGTCTCTCTTTGCGATGGCAGCCGCACGAAATTAGCTTGGGTGGATTCCCAGAGAGAATGAAGCTATCGGGCTGTGAGCTGAGCTGCAGGCGAAGAGACTTTTAGTGGAAGTGGCAAGGGTGGTTTAAGCTGTTTACCAAAGACAATTTGGAAGGGCGATGCTCCAGTTGCAGAGTGAATGTGGTGATTGTAAGAGAACTCTGCCCAGGGTAGTAGGGCCACATAATCGTCCTGTTTATCTCCTACAAAGGAGCGAAGAAAGGCTGTCAAAGAATGGTTGGTCCATTCCACTTGCCCATTGTCTTGAGGATGGAAAGCTGACATGAAGTCCAAATGAATCCCAAACTTTTTGCAAAGTGCTCTCCAATATTTAGTTGTAAATTGTGAGCCATGATCAGAAGCGATGTGCAGTGGTAGGCCATGCAGGCAGAAGATATGCTGTGTAAAGAGTTGGGCAAGCTCCGGTGCGGTAGGAAGCTTTGAGAGAGGCAGGAAGTGAGCCGTCTTTGGAAATCTATCTATAGTGACCCAGATGGCCTTTTCCCCTTGGACAGAGGTAGATCTACTATAAAATCTGTAGAGATGTGAGTCCAAGGCTCCGCTGGTATGGGAAGAGGTTGCAAAAGCCCCCAGGGGTGACCCGGTAAGGGCATTTGTCTAGCATAAGTGAGGCAGAAGCTGACATATGCTCGGACGTCTTGATTGATGTGTGGCCCCCAGTAGTAACGAGTTAGTAGTTCTAAGATTCTGGCCCTGCCTGGATGCCTAGCCATTAGAGAGTTGTGTGCCCAGGAGAGGACTTTCTTCTGCAAGCAGATGGGCACAACCATCTTGCCTGCAGGGATGACCTCAGAGGCGGCAACTAGGACCTTAGCTGGATCTAGGATGTACTGTGGTGTAATGGGTGAATCCTCAATCTCAGAGGTACGGAAGAGCTCATCAGCACGAAGATTCTTTGATATTGGTCGGTACCGCAAGGAGAAATGGAAGCGACTAAAAAACAAGGACCAGCAAGCTTGTCTGGGATTCAGGCGCTGGGATCGGCACAGATATTCCAGATTTTTGTGGTCTGTATATATCACAATGGGATGCTGGGCTCCCTCCAGCCACTGACACCACTCTTTAAAAGCCAACTTTATGGCTAGGAGTTCTTTATCTCCTACGCTGTAATTTCTCTCAGCGGCAGAAAACTTCCAAGAGAAGTAGGAGCAGGGGAGTAACGTGCCTTTGTTAGAAACTTGGCTGAGGACAGCCCCCATGGTCAGGTCAGAGGTGTCTACTTCCATGACAAAAGGATGTTGGGGATCCGGGTGATGTAAGCAAGAATCCAAGAGGAAAGCTTGTTTTAATTCTTCAAAGGCCCAGAGCACCGCTGGTGGCCAATCCTTGGCATTAGTTCCCTTCTTAGTGAGGGCTGTGAGTGGAGCTACCTGCGAGTAGTGGGGAATGAAATGCCTGTAGAAGTTCGCAAACCTGAGGAAGCGCTGAAGAGCTTTGGTCCCCACTGGATGGGGCCAGTCTTTGATGGACGACACTTTCTCAGGGTCGATGTGAAATCCAGTAGAGGTTACTATGTATCCCAGAAATGGCAGAGACTCCTGTTCGAATAGACATTTTTCTAGCTTGGTGAACAAGCGGTTGTCCCGGAGTCATTGTAATACTTGTTTTACTTGCCGTCGATGGGTAGTGAGATTTTGGAGTACACAAGCAGTTCGTCAAGGTAGATGATTACCGATGAGTGGAGCATGTCTCGGAGGACCTCATTCATAAGGTTTTGAAAAACCGCTGGAGCATTACACAATCTGAAGGGCATGACTAGATACTCGTAATGCCCATCACGAGTATTGAATGTGGTTTTCCACTCATCACTTGGTCTGATTCACACTAAATTGGAGGTCCCTCGAAGGTCAAGCTTAGTAAAGACCTTAGCTCCTTGTAGACAATCTAAGAGTTCCAGGATGAGCAGAAGAGGATATCTGTCCCGGTGGGTGATGGCATTGAGACCTCGGTAATCTATACAAGGTCTAAGGGAGCCATCCTTCTTAGCGACAAAAAAGAAGCCGGCACCCCCTGGTGAGGTCGAGGGTCGGATAAAACCTTGGTCCAAGTTCTCCTGGATATAGCAGGACATTGCTTATGTCTCTGGTAGGGACAGATGGTAAACCCGGCCTTGGGGAGGCATGGTACCCGGTAGCAGGTCAATTGCACAGTCAAAGGGTCGATGTTCCGGAAGGAGCTCTGCCTTCTCCTTGGAAAAGACGTCAGTGAACTCTGCATACTGTGGTGGCAGCAAAGGAATGCACGGTCAAGGCAATGTTGGCAGACACGTAGAGAAACAAGTTGGGATCCAAGCAGCGATTTGAAGGGTGTCCCATTTAATGAGTGGTAAGTGTTCCTGGAGCCAGGGTAGGCCCAAAACAATAGGATGGATAGCCTTTCCTAGGACAAAAAAGGAGATCTCCTTTTTGTGAAGAACCTCGATGCGGAGGATCACCGGGACAGTTGTGGCAGAGACACAGCCTGGGAGCGGGGTACCATGGATGGAAGATATCTGCAAGGGTGGTGTGCGTGGCAGTACCAGAAGCTGCAGCTGTTGCACTAGATCAGCAAGGATGAAATTTCCTCCCGCCCCAGAGTCTATGAAGGCCAAGGTTGAAAATGTCCCACCAGGATATTCCAGAGAGACAGGGACGGTGCATTGGGGAGCAGGGTTCACGCAGCCTAGGGTCAGCTCCTCAGTGATGCCTAGGCTTGGGAGTTTTCTGGCTTCTCCCTGCATTGGGCTAGCAAGTGACCCTTGCCTCCTCAATAAAGGCAAAGACCTAGCGAACAGCGGCGCTTCCTCTCCTCTCGAGTGAGTAGGCTGCGACCAAGTTACATGGGTTCCTCTCCTCGGTTGCCCTGATGATCAGGAGGGGGAGCAAGTGGACGAGAGAAAGACGGAGCCAATGGGACCGGTCTCCGAGCAGGCCTGAGTTCTCGGGCTCATTGCTGAAGCCGGCAGTCAATTTGTCCTGTGAGATCAATTAATGCTTTGAGATCATCTGGGAGGTCCCGGGAGGCGAGTTCGTCCTTTATTCGAGAGGACAAACCCTCCAGGTAGATGCTTCTTAGGCTGTCCTCTTGCCAACCCAGCTCTGACACCAGGGTGCGGAACTTGACTGCATAGTCGACCAGAGGCCACGCACCCTGACGAAGGTGAAGGAGTTCCATAGCTGCAGTAGATTGCCAGGTTGGCTCGTCGAACACCTGCTTGAAGGCATGAACAAACTGCTGCATCTCCCCAAGCAAGGGGTCACCTCGCTCCCATAGTGGTGAAGGTTAGGCCAGAGCTTGACCATCTAAGAAGGACAATATATAGGTTGTCTTAATCTGGTCCGATGGGAACTGCGCAGGCTGCAGGGCGAACCGCATGAAACAGTAGTTAAGGAAGCCATGGCCTGTTTAGGATCCCCTGCGTAACAAGGTGGTGCAGGCAAGTGTAAAGATGCGGTGGGACCTGAAGCTGGAACAGGAGCCGGAGGCGGAGCTGCAGCCGTAGGTGCTGAGTCCAGGCGGTTGGCTAACCTCTCAATGGTAGCCGCTAAGAAGTCTAAGCAGTGCTGCTCTGCTGCTGCAGGAGTTAGGCCATACCTGGGATAGCCTGGAGTCCAGAAATATCCGCTGGGTCCATGGCCTTGGCAAGCTGTTGTGAACGTGGACCCTTGGGCCAGCTAGAGTGCTTGGATGAGCCGCTGAAGGAAGGCCTACAGCAGGTCTCGAAGCCAGGAGGTGGAACTGGACCAGGAGACCTGACTAGACCTTCACCTATACCAACCCTCGTTCCCCGCAGGTTGAGCCCTTGGGTACCGGGACTGGCAGGACTTAGGCGAAGGTCTCCTGGCGAAGAAGAGTCCGGTGAAAAATCCGAGTCAAGGCAAGCAGAAAAGCAGAGAAGACAGAGACGATCCAGAAGTCGTGGCAGGCGGCAGCGATGCAAGACGAGGGGCCAGGCCAGAGGTCAGGGCAGGCAGAAGACTGGCGAAGCTGGTGAACAAGCAAAGGGTCAGGCGGGCAGCAGACAGAGAATACCAGGAGCCAAGCCGAAATCAAAAACCAAAGAGTCAAGCCGAAGCAGGAGCAGGAGCTGGAGAGGAATCATGGCAGCAGGAACGGAGCTGGAACAGGATCACAGAAGCAGGAACACGGAGTCAGGAACACAGGAGCTGGAACTGGAACACGCAGGGACAGCAACTAGCACTCAGAGAGTCTACCTGTTGCCAAGGCAAGGCAGGAAGGTTAGCAGAGCCCTTATATAGTCCTTGGCTGATGACATGAGATTTTGGGCCGGGCCGAAATTTCCCGCCGCGGCCCCTTTAAATCATGGGTTGGTGGGCGCATGCGTGCCTAAGGGGTGGAGCCGCACAAGGAAGTCAGCGACATCTCCCTCATAGGGAGGACACCGCAGGAAGACCCCATCGAGGCCCAGATCAGAGCGGAGAAGCCTGTGGCGAGCACCGGAGAGTGCAGGAAGGTGAGGGGGGACCTGGCCGTGGCTGCCCGAGGCCGGGGTTCCCAACAATAGCATGGGTTATTTTTCCCTATATGCATCACCTTGCACTTATCCACATTAAATTTCATCTGCCATTTGGATGCCCAATTTTCCAGTCTCACAAGGTCTTCCTGCAATTTATCACAATCTGCTTGTGATTTAACTACTCTGAATACTTTACTTTTACTTTAGATGACTGTACTTTGAATATCTTTTTATTTTTGTGCTGTTTTTAAATATCCCACTATATTCTTATTTTTTAATACAGAATAAATCTGGTAGTAGAAATGCAGAATATGTATTCATACTAATGCACAATATTTTTTAAAGTTAATTGTATATGTGTGTGTGCGGCGGGGTGGGATCAAGGTGGGGCATAAGGCTGAAGGTTTGCTGGTGCCTACTACTCTTGCAACTGTCCTGATCCCAATACTATATTTTTGTTTTCTAACTGAAAAGAACCCCAAACAAGAAACAGCAGTTTGTGTCCACTCAATACTTAATTCTTATTGTATTTAGAAACCCCTCATAATCTGAAGGCCTAAGCTGTAGTTTATGTGGCCTAATGTGGCAGTGTTCCTTCCCCCCACCAGTCTGTCTCCCCCTATCCTTACCCTGATCAGTTTCTCCTTCCTTCCCCCTCCCCTTCACCAGTCTCTCCTTCTTGATTCCTTCCTCCTCTCCCTCCTCTCCCTTCTCTTTCTTCCGCTTCTCCTTACTGTTTTGCCACCGCTGGAAAACTTCTCCTCCTCTAGTTGACCATTCATCTCCTGGCCCAGTTGGACTATTGCTGATCCCACACTAATCTTCCAGCCCATGCGGGTCGCTGTTCATGACCCCAGCAGGAAGGCACATCCTCCAGTTTGCACATCACTGGTCGAGAGTGCTATGATGATGATTTTCATGTGCTTCTGTTGTGAGGAATAAAGATTTTTTTTCCAGCCAGGGATAATTAAGCCCACTCCTGAATTTCTGACAGTTCCATCCTGAGTCATTATGGAACCCACAGCGTTGATTTCTAACAGAGGGATGTGGACTGATGAAAAGTCTTCCTTCTTGACCTGGGTCAGTTGGAAGCTGTGCATTGTGCTCTTGCATGTAATTGTTGATGTGTTATAATGCTTGATTTCCTTTGATTTCCATAATTTTTGCTATTATGCTGTTTACACAGTGACTGTAGTTATAAATTGTACTCTTCTTCCTGTCTTGCTATTTCCAGCCTCTACCATTCCCACTATCTGTTAACTTTCTCTTCTGGTCTGTAGGTGTGATGACAAAGAGCTTATTATAATGTCTGAAGTGCTTTAAGGATGAGGTTTAGTAGTTGGAGGCTGATGATGGGTCTCCTTTTTCACTCACTCAGCCACATGCTCCTGCTGCAGCTGCTGGAAGAGGAGGAGAATGGGAGAGAGAGGGCTCCCCATCCCCCAAAATAGCAGTCCAGCAGGAGGCCTAAGGAAGGGGACCATCCTCAGCCTCCCACACACCCCTTTGATGGAGCCAGTGGCAAAGTTTAAATGTTTAATTTTGTATTTTCTCTTGTAAATATTTAGTAATGATTCCATTTGGTTGACATCTTGTGCCTGGTGTTATTTCATGCAGGAGCCGCATGGTGAACTGATATGTGTGGCAGATGAGATTTGTTGTAAAGCACCCTGGTTTACAGCACTATATAAATACCAAAATAATAATAGATTATATTGATAAACTATGCATGCAGGGTGTGTGTGTGCATGTGTATGAGGGACAGAGAGAGAGGGGGCTGAGTTAAAGTATGCTCACATGAAGATAATAAAGATGGGGTGCATTTATTGAAAGATATTGTAGGCATTAAGGCCAGGATGAATTATTTTTAAAACACAGCTTTGGTCATGCAAAGCTGTAGTCATAGCTCTTGTTGTTGGGTTGTTTTTTTTTTTTTGAACTGGCAGTTTTTACCTTCTGCACTTTTGTGCTTCTAGCTCAGCTGGACCCAGGGCCAGGATCTAGTGCTATCCCTAAATCCAACCTTCAGGTGTTACTCTTAAGCAAGGACCATGAATCTTCCTCCCCCCCTCAGGTTGTGAATGCTACCTCTGCAGCATCCCCTGCCCTGATCAAATCAAAGAGTGGAAGACCCAGGTTAGAGATCAAACCAGGGACTTTCTTCATGGCACTACACAGCACTTACCCCTTCAGCCAACAGATCAACCACTGTAGCCAGTAGGTTTTAGTAGAGAAAGGGTTTTATTTATCAGTTTTCCTTCTGATGCCATGTGATAGAGTATAAAGGCAGGGGCTGCTTTAATGGGATTTCTGAACATTGCTAATAGAGGAAAAGGAAATAAGAGTCAAAATCAATCCCATTAACTATGATGGCAGCTGCATGGCCATGGCAAATAACCTTCTGGTGATATACCAGACTGAGACAGGAGTAAATCTATTCAGGCCCAAGGACTCCATGAGGTGAATGAAAGGTTTGGGAATGAATAACCATTTGTGGTCCAGACAAGGGCAGAACAAATCCTACATGCTCCAAATGTTTTTTTTTTAGCCACATCAAACCTATTTTTCACCACTTTGATTATCTCCTGAACATCTGCCTAGGAATGCCTTTTTTCTGAAAGGCATTGAGTGTTAGGGTTGTAGACCCTTGGGCCAGCTGAGACAGTGGATGTTATGCTGTGGGGACCCATAGGAAGCGTCACAGCTGGGAGGCGGCACTGAAGAGACTCTGGAGGAGGCTTCACCACTGGAAGCCTGAGGTCCCCCCAGGAGGAGCCTGTAGGAACCTGGGCCTCTTGGAATTAGGTGGGACCCTATGCGACCAAGGATCTGGGCATGGGCCGAAGAGGTGGAAGATGAGGACGGCTGGGCCCAGGAAGCTGGAGAGACTTCACCCTCGGAAGCCCACGGTTCCCCCGGGAGGAGCCTGTGAGAGCCCGAGCCGCTGGGACTTAGGAGAATCCTCTGGACCTGCAAGTACCGGATACCTGCGGTGGAATAATAGAAACATATAGAAACATAGAAACATAGAAATGACGGCAGAAGAAGACCAAACGGCCCATCCAGTCTGCCCAGCAAGCTTCACATTTGTAGAGAGCAGTGATGGAGCTCCAACCAAGTGAAATATCAAGCTTGATTAGTTAGGGGTAGTAGGGGTAGTAACCGCCGCAATAAGCAAGCTACACCCATGTTTATTTGTTTTACCCAGACTGTGTTATTCAGCCCTTATTGGTTGTTTTTCTTCTCCCCTGCCGTTGAAGCAGGGAGCTATGCTGGATATGCGTGTAGTATCAGTTTTTCTTCTCCCCTGCCGTTGAAGTAGAGAGCTATGCTGGATATGCGTGAAGTATCAGTTTTTCTTCTCCCCTGCGGTTGAAGCAGGATATGCATTGAAAGTGAAGTATCAGGCTTATTTGGTTTGGGGTAGTAACCGCCGTAACAAGCCAGCTACTCCCCGCTTTGTGAGTGCGAATCCTTTTTTCTTCTCCCCTGCCGTTGAAGCAGAGAGCTATGCTGGATATGCGTGAAGTATCAGTTTTTCTTCTCCCCTGCCGTTGAAGCAGAGAGCTATGCGTGAAGTATCAGTTTTTCTTCTCCCCTGCTGTTGAAGCAGAGAGCTATGCTGGATATGTATTGAAAGTGAAGTATCAGGCTTATTTGGTTTGGGGTAGTAACCGCCGTAACAAGCCAGCTACTCCCCACTTTGTGAGTGCGAATCCTTTTTTCCACATTTCCTCTTGCTGTTGTAGCTTAGAGTGATGTTGGAGTCACAGTAACCATGTGTATGTTTATTGAATAAGGGTATTATCTCCAGGCAGTAGCCGTCATTCTGGCGAGCCACCCATTCTTTATTGACGGCCTCTTGATTTTATGGATCCACAGTGTTTATCCCACGCCCCTTTGAAGTCCTTCACAGTTCTGGTCTTCACCACTTCCTCCGGAAGGGCATTCCAGGCATCCACCACCCTCTCCGTGAAGAAATACTTCCTGACATTGGTTCTGAATCTTCCTCCCTGGAGCTTCAAATCGTGACCCCTGGTTCTGCTGATTTTTTTCCTATGGAAAAGGTTTGTCGTTGTCATTGGATCATTAAAACCTTTCAAGTATCTGAAAGTCTGTATCATATCACCTCTGCTCCTCCTTTCCTCCAGGGTGTACATATTTAGATTCTTCAATCTCTCCTCATAAGTCATTTGATGAAGACCTTCCACCTTTTTGGTCACCCTTCTCTGGACCGCCTCCATCTTGTCTCTGTCTCTTCGGAGATACGGTCTCCAGAACTGAACACAATACTCCAGGTGAGGTCTCACCAAGGACCTGTACAAGGGGATAATCACTTCCCTTTTCTTACTCGATATTCCTCTCTCTATGCAGCCCAGCATTCTTCTGGCTTTAGCTATCGCCTTGTCACATTGTTTCGCCGACTTCAGATCATTAGACACCATCACCCCAAGGTCTCTCTCCTGCTCCGTGCACATCAGCCTTTCTCCCCCCATCGAATACAGTTCATTCGGATTTCCACTCCCCATATGCATGACTTTGCACTTCTTGGCATTGAATGTCAGCTGCCATGTCTTCGACCACTCTTCCATCTTCCTTAAATCCCGTCTCATTCTCTCCACTCCTTCCGGCGTGTCCACTCTGTTGCAGATCTTAGTGTCATCCGCAAAAAGACATACCTTACCTTCTATCCCTTCCGCAATGTCGCTCACAAAGATATTGAAAAGGACCGGTCCCAACACCGATCCCTGCGGTTACACCGCTTAAAACCTCTCTCTCTTCAGAGAGAGTTCCATTTACCATCACACATTGTCTTCTGTCCGTCAACCAGTTTGCAATCCAGGCCACCACCTCGGCACTCACTCCTAAGCTTCTCATTTTATTCACCAGTCTCCTGTGCGGGACAGTGTCAAAAGCTTTGCTGAAATCCAAGTAGATGACATCGAGTGCTCTTCCTCGATCCAATTCCTTGGTTACCCAGTCAAAAAAGTCAATCAGATTTGTCTGACAGGATCTTCCAATGGTGAATCCATGCTGCCTCTGGTCCAGCAATTCTCCCGACTGTAGATAGTTCACTATTCTCTCTTTCAACAGTGACTCCATTACTTTTCCCACCACCGAAGTGAGGCTAACCGGTCTGTAGTTACCAGCCTCTTCTCTGTTCCCACTCTTGTGAAGCGGGACTACCACCGCTCTCCTCCAATCATTCGGCACCACTCCCGTTTCTAGGGATCTATTGAATAGGTCACACAGCGGACCTGCCAGCACATCTCTGAGCTCCCTCAGTATTCTGGGATGAACTTCATCCGGCCCCATGGCTTTGTCCACTTTCAGTTTCACCAGCTCTTCCCATACATTTTCTACTGTAAATGGAGTTACATCTACTCCATTCCCCTCCAGTTTCTTGTTAACTAGTGTCGGTCCTTCTCCAGGGTCCTCTTTAGTGAACACAGAACTGAAGTATTCATTTAATATTTCTGCCATTTCTTCGTCTCTCTCCACGCATTGATCCTTTCCACCTTTCAATTTCACTATACCATTTTGAACTTTTCTCTTTTCACTGATATATCTGAAAAATGTTTTGTTACCACTCTTTACCTCTTTGGCAATCCTCTCTTCCGCTTGACTTTTTGCCATCTTGATTAATTTCTTCGTCTCCCTCAGTTCTACCAGATATTCTTCTTTGTGTTCCTCCTTTTGGGATCTTTTATATTTCTTGAATGCTGTTCTTTTAGCCTTTATTTTGTCAGCCACCTCCTTTGAGAACCAGATAGGTTTCATTTTTCTTTTGCCAAAAGAAAAGGCCAAAGTCGTAGTCCAGGAACCAAGCAGGGTCAGAAGCCAGAAGTCAGAGATCCAAACCAGAGCCAGGGGCAGAAGCTGAAGACGGAGTCATGGGACGGAGCCGGATCAGAAGCCAGAGGTCAGAAGACAATACCAAAGCCAGGAACGGAAGCTGAAGATGAAGTCATGGGCCGGAGCCGGGTCGGAAGCCAGAAGTCAGACGTCAATTACCAAAATCAGGTGCGGAAGCTGAAGATAAGTCAGGAGACAAAGCCGGGTCAGAAGCCAGGAGATGGAAGACAAAAGAGACGATCCAAGATCCCACGCAGCAACTAGACACTCAGTAACTGAGAGAACCTCGTTGCAAGGCCCTGTCTAGGTGAAGCTGCAGGGTTAAAATACCCTGCAGCGTCCGACGTCATCCAGGGCATCCTCTATGGCTTTCCCGTGCTGGCCCCTTTAAGAGGGACTCCTCTTCGCGTGCACGCATCTAGGGGGCGGGGCCAGTCGGTGTCTCTCCTGAGGAGGAAGAGACACACTGGAGGCCATGCAGGCTCGAGAAGGCCCCAAAACGGCCTGGGCCATCACCGAGGTAGGTGGCGGGACCGGGGCACGGTCCTTTAAGACAGCCTTTAAGGGGGTAGGTCCCAGGTAAGAAAGGCTCGCCAAGAGAAAGCAGGAGGAGGAGGAGGCACCCACTGATTACAGTGCAACTTTGGAAAGGAACCCCCTTCCCTCTCTCTCACCCCAATGTGGTGGCTTCTGAAGATTCGTCCTCCTGCTCCAGTGCCTAGGGGCATGCCAGAGGCAAATCCAGCCCTGGATCAATCTGAGGGAGTTGGGGGGCAAATTGCACAAGTTATACAGGGCTTCTGAGTCACTTTTTTTTTTTTTTACCAGAGGATATGAACTCCTGAATTTGGGTAAGTGGAACATTTGGAGAAAGGGCCTGGATGTTAGAGGTTCTTGGGGGCCTAGGCTGAAAGAGGCCATTTATACTACACGACATTTTCAATAGCTTCGCAGCTCATGAGAAACAGAAACTTTCTAATTAGTATAACAGCAATCATTAAGACATTCTAAACATATGTTGAAATGGTGCCTGGCATATTAATATGCACACATATATGCATGAGTATGCCCTTCCTCACACATCTAGATTTATAATTAAACTAAATTAGATGTAAATTTGGATGATGCAAATATCCATTGGCAGGCAGTGTTGTAGTTATAAAATAAGTTTTGAAATGCTCCTTGTCTCCTTTAGAGTTTCTTATTCATCTTGCAGAATCAGACAACATCTGGGAAAAAAGTAAACATTATGTCTGGTCTCATAAAGATCCTGAAAGCTGAATACCAGCCCTTTCGGTATTAAAAATTCACTGCCAGTCAACACATTTTAATGGTATAACATAAAGTAAATTGTTAACAGTACCAATTTCTTTCATGCATTGTCATTAATACTGTAGCCTGATCAAATCTCCTCAGCATTCCACTCCTTTCCTCTCATGCACTCTCACATTTGCCACTCTTACCTGACTTCTGAAATTCTGTAAACTGGAACTAAATCATCATCAGGTAGAATTAAACGGTAAAGCTGTTAATTGAACATAACAGCCAATAATAACATCAGAGTGAATTCCATGCCACGACAGAATCCATAACCTAAAAGTATATTCTGTAGTATGCCTCCCAGACCCTTGTATGTGTCTGTAAACAGTATGGGGACCAGATGTTTGTCCGTAATATAAAGTTGTCTTAGAAAGTAGGCCTGAGTCAGTGATCCAGTTACATAGCAATGATGGTGCTTTCTAAAATCTTCTGTAAACATAAATGTGCCTGAAACACATGCATATATTAAGGAACCCAATACAGAGAGAAAGTCGCCAGAGTCAATAATTGTAAACTGCCTCCTGCCAAAGCTCAATTGCTCAATCTCTCTCCCTTCAAAATGTATCCTCCCATCTGTTGCTAAACCAGGGCTTTCTCCTGCTGTCAGTAATGCAGAGGTCTTTTGCTATAGAACTGAAAACCAGTGTGTTGATTTTTGCCCTTGCAACACAGAACACAAAGGAGAGAAAAAGTAATATTATATTGTAGCAATTTTCAAAAGCCCATTTGCATGTGAAAAGTCCATTTACGTGTGTAAAATCTTTTGAAAATTCAATGAAATTTGAATACACGTTTATAAATACTAGCAATTTTCAAAATCCTATTTACGCATCCAAAGTCCATTTAGGAGCATAATACCCAGTTTTACATGTGAAAATCCTCTGGAGACTCTAGTACTAAAGTATAACAGTACATGCAAAATGATAGTTTTAATTTGAGAACCAAAATCAGTACTTGTGTATTTCATATAGTAACATCCTAGCATACAGGTTTGGATTAGGAAAGTTCCAGTGTACCGTCACAAAACATTATACAGAAAAGAATCTATAAAGCTAATAAGGTGAATATCTTTATTTTTCCAACCTGTACTATTTATTTTAGAATGTTCTGGCAAATGAGGGTCATAATCTGACTCTGTGTGTGTGTATGAAACATTCATTTCTTTAGTTAGTTGGACTTGCAATTATCAATCACTGTTGCAACAAGCTTGGCCAATTTACAATTTATCATATTAACATACTGATATAAACTATAAACATACACAACATAAAAATTAACATTTACAAGAGATCAAAATGTAAAACTTCCCTGAAAACCCTGTTATATGAGAATAGATCATAAGAAATTTGTACTGCGTCTCCAGAAGCTATCTATTGTGCTTAAACAGCTCACACTGGGTCTGATTTTCTAAGGCTTTTATCCCATTCTGTGTCTATGGGAAAAATGCTGAGTAAATGACCCCCACCGTTTGCAATGCAACACCATGCACGTTACTTCCATTTGAAAATTAGCAGCCACGAGTCATGTTGTAATAACAACAGCAGTGGACTTTCCACCTGGCCAGTGGAGATGTGTGTGTGTGTGGAGGGGCGGGGGGGGGGGGGGGGGATAGTGGTACTGTAGGAACAAAATAGCTTGCCTAATTTCCAAGATGCCCAATATACACACTGATTCCCTCCTGTGACCTAACCATGTGCCCCAGGAGCAGCTCTTTTTAACCTGGCCAGAAATACATGCACTATGGTGATCTGGTCATGCTAATAACTGGGCAGAGGGAGAGTAACCTTCAATCATGCTATTTTACCTGGGGAAATGGCTTTGAAAATGTCCTCCCCTCCTTCACCGTGCAAGTTCTTTACGTGGTCACCCTGAAATGGGAAGGACTGGAAACCCTCCCTCCTAAAAAAAACCCCCCACATGAGTTGTGTTTTGAGCACATATCCCAAAGTACTTGCGTCCTGCTGTATATTCAGATGCAGTGAGAAATGGCTTTAACAGTTGGCCTGAATGAAAGTAAAAGGACATCTGCATTTGCAGTATTTGCTTTACATGAATTAGGAGGAGGAAAGAGAATTATGGTTCTTTGCTCATTTTGGGCTCAGCTCACTCAGCTTTGGGACTTTGAAAATTTATAATAGAAAACTATTTTCCAAAAAAAAAAATCAAACTACAAACCATCATATCCTTATTAAAATATGCAACTCAGAGTGAATGCATATCTTGGCTGTTCTGCATAAAGCTCTCTTTTAAGTGAGGTTTTAGGGTGCTCAAGTCACATAATTGCACAGTGCTTTGTCAGCATCGTTTCAATATGGAAAAGTCTCATTATTCCTTCTCCAATATACTCCTTTTCAGAATGACAAGCGCATCTAAAAAATATGGGGAGAGAAGCCATACTAAGCATACTACAAGTGTGATATCAGTGCAGAGGAAGATTATGAAACAAAGAACACCCATAATCCAACCCTAAATATGCTCCTTGACACCTTTTTAATTGCAACTTTATGAAAATCAAGGAGAACTCAATCAGCGTCAAGGGGAACAGTTACGGTTCTGTGCACACCATGCAGACGTTCTGGGTTCATTTCTCAAAGTAGTCTTCTGCTGCTCTGGCCCACCAAGTTTGAGGATGATGCAGAAGCATTCAGAGCCCCCAGAGGGGTGAGGAGAGGAGGCAGTCTCAGCCACAACACAATGATGCAATCTATTGGCCAGACTCAGGGTGTATGCATACTGAGGTCCGGAGAAAACCACAGTGTGCAGCCCATAGCTAAGGACTGTCATTGTATTGGGAGGGGAGGAGGGTTGGAAAATGGGGAAAAACTATGGGTAGTTATGAATGAAGGCTCTTGGAGGGGGAAGGGGGGGGGGGGGAGGAAATGCCAGTTTCTGTAGGCTCCAAAATTACAAAAGTAAAAAAGTTGCCCTCATAAGAGAGAAAAGGGAAAAATCAATCTATGGCTGATATGTTTAAGTGAGTTTTGGGGGTCAGGTGAGCTATATTGCTGAATCTGGTCTTATTAGAGAACTTGAATGTGAAGGACAATATATTTTGGTGGGATTTTATCCCAGCAAAGAAAGATGGGTATGTGTGAAAACCATTGTGAGGAAGGAAATAGAAACTCCTAATATTAGAGATGTGAATCGGAACCGGAATCGGTTTGGATTCCGGTTCAGATCCACATCGTGTTTTTTTTTTGTCCGGCCCGATCGAGGTTTTATCGGCTGCACCCGAGGCAAGAAACAAAAAACCCACCCTGACCCTTTAAAACTAATCCCTTAGCTTCCCCCACCCTCCTGACCCCCCAAAAAACTTTTTACAGGTACCTGGTGGTCCAGTGGGGGTCCCGGGAGCGATCTCCCGTTCCCGGGCCGTCGGCTGCCACTAATCAAAATGGCGCCGATGGCCCTTTGCCCTTACCATGTGACAGGGTATCCGTGCCATTGGCCGGCCCCTGTCACATGGTAGGAGCACTGGATGGCCCGTGCCATTTTTGGCGCCGGCCATCCAGTGCTCCCAGTATATAGGAGGGCAAGCTAATAACTCGAGGTGAGGTTTTGGTGGTGGTCTAGGTTTTTGGGGACAGTTTTACATGCATAGTGAGATGTACGAAGAGCACAGTACACATCAGTGAAGATTTGATGTGATTTTGAGTGAGGAAAGTTACACAAAGATGAGATTTCTACAATGTTCTCTTGCTTAGCCTGATGGACTCTCTACCAGGGTACTATCAAGCTAGGGTGAGAGAACATTGTAGAAATCTCATCTTTGTGTGACTTTCCTCACTCAAAATCATGTGAAATCTTCACTGATGTGTACTGTGCTGTTTGTACGTCTCACTGTGCATATAAAACTGGCCCCAAAACACTAGACCACCACCAAAACTTCACCTCAAGTTATTAGCTGGTCCTCCTATACTGATATAAATAATTGACTATGAAATAAGTCTTATAAAGAGTCTCTCTCTCTCTCTCTCTCTCTCTCTCTCTCTCTCTTTAAATTGAAACTATTTTGCATCCTTGCAGTTCAAACAACACAGTACCATGTTTTGAGAAACCATCTCTATCTCAAGGGATTAACTTCATGTCTCAATTATGCATCTATAGGCTTTCCTTCATTTGTACTGTGTTGACACTTGGTGTTTTTTTTTCTACTGCACATACGGAAAGAATCATGTGAATGACAAACCAATAAAAAAAAAACTACGTCTCATGGAGTGACTAAAACCAACTGGTGGAGTTCAAAATGTCTTTCTACCAATTGAATAACATCTTAGGAAAATTCAGTTTATTGATTAGATGCATAATAACCACTGGTGGAAATATAATAATCACCAATAAGACCCAGCAACGCAATGCTGATCTCAAGAGTAGCCCTCTGGCCACTCGGTAGCCCTTCCGGACCCGCCGCTTGGGAACGACGAATGCGTGAGGCCAGATGGAGGCTGAGGGCAGGAACAATTTATTTATTTATTTGTGATTTTTCTTGACCGACCATCATCAGAGATATCATGCCGGTTTACATGTAACAGGGGGGAACAAGATGAGATAGGAACTTAGAAGACTCAGACGTAGGCTCAGGAAGCTTGGAGGACTTGGACGAGATTACATGGAACTTGGAAGAGTTGGACGAAGACTCAGGATACTTGGAGGACTCAGACGTAGACTCAAGATACTTGAAGGACTCAGGAAAGGTTTCAGGATACTTGGGAGACTCAGACAAGATTTCAGGATACTTGGAGGTCTCAGGCAAGGATTCAGGAGAAAGTACTGGATGAGTGCTGCATCGCAGCGTGCCCTACACAGCCGCCCCTGGCTGGTGGACCATACCAGAAGCGAAGCAGACTCCAGACGAAGCACTGGAACTTGAAGCCAGGACATGTCAAAGATTCAGGAGAGGCCTGCACTGAGGCGCGCCCTACACAGCTGCCCATGGCTGGTTGCGGACCACGCTGAAGCGGAGCAGGTACTGGCAGAGTCTTGGGCAAGGATGGAAGCAGGCACAAGGAACTCCGAAGACCGGGACAGGATTCAAGACTCAGGAACTTGGCATTAAAAACAGTAGCCTTCTGAAGGCTTGCGCTGCAGACATGAAGGTAGGCCTTGTACCATGAGGCGCCCTACACAGATCCCATGGGCTGGTCATGGACCACGACGGTGGCACACCCGGAAAGGTAGAGAAGCAAGGAACCTGGAAGCAGGACGAGGAGCTGGAAGCGAAGAGGACATCAGGACCAGGACTGGAACATGGAAAATCGGGGATGTCTGGAACACGGAGCATGGAGCATCAGGTACTTCTGGACCGGGAACATCAGGACTTGAAACATCGGGACTTCTGGATGAGGAACATCAGGACTTCTGGATGAGTAACATCAGGACTTGGAACATTGGGACTTCTGGACGAGGAACATCAGGACTTCTGGACAAGGAACATCATGACTTGGGACAGGCAACGAAGGAGGTCCGACGAGGGATGGAACCAGAGACATCAGACGGAGGATACCAGGAACAAGAAGAACATGGAACCGAAGCCATCTAGACAGGAACAGATCACGGAAGGCCTTGACTGGTGAAGAGGAACATGGACACCATGGAATCCGATTCAAAGGCCCCAAGAAAGTAAAGCTGAGCCCTTTTATAGGGATGGACTGGGGCGAAGACTGATGACATCATCGTTGGGGCTGCAGGCTTTTCTCGCCGTTGGCCCTTTAAATAAGAAGAGGCGCGCCAACGCCTAGAAGAGCCTGGGAGAACAGAGGCCTACAGCGGTGTCCTGCCATGATGGAAGGCAAGGCTGGAGGCGGCTTCTTGCGCAAAGAGGCACCCCAGCGGTGGCACTCAAGCCGTGTAGGAGGAAGAAGTGGCGGCGGCAGCTTCCTGCCACTTGGGTGGTCCAAGCGGCAGCGTTCAGGCCTCGAAGGAAGCAGTGATTCCCTACCGCATGGAGGGAGCCCGGTGGCTCCTCGCTGCAGAAGACGGAGATAGCAAGGCCTGGGGGCAGCCCAGGCTGCAAGAAGGGACTCTGCAGTGTCAGCCGGCAAGTGGGTGGATGAAGGGCCTGATTGCGGGATGGGGTCTGCGAGCAGGGTCATAACACCCTACTCTTCTTCCATGCACAACAGTCTTTAACCCCCCATCACAAACAGCTCTTTTGGATTATCGCATCGCAGATGCATGACTCTATACTTCTTGGCATTGAATCCCAGCTGCCAAATCTTTGGGTCAGGGCAGGCTTTCATTCTCTCTACTCCTTTAGGCATGTCCACTCTGTTGCAGATCTTAGTATAATCCGCAAACAGACATACTTTACCTTCTACCCCTTCCCTTCTTCAGAGTAGGTTCCATTTACCATTACAAGCTGTCCCCTATTGGTCAACAAGTTTGTAATCCACGCCACCATCTTGTTGCTCTCTCCCAAGCTTCTAATTTTATTCACAAACCTCCTATGCGGGACTGTATCAAAAGCTTTGTTGAAATCCAAGTAGATCGCATTGAGCATTCTTCCTCAATCCAATTCTCTAGTCACCCAATCAAAAAAAATCAATCAGATTTGTCTGACAGGACCTTCCCCTAGTGAATCCATGCTGCCTTGGGTCCAGCAACCCACCAGATTGTAGATAGTTCATTATACTTTCCTTCAGCAGCGTCTCCATTAATATTCCCCCTGCTGATGAGAGGCTAACAGGACTGTAGTTTCCTGCCTCCTCTTTGCTACCATTCTTGTGACTCGGGACCAACACTGCTCTTCTCCAAACCCATGGCACTACTCCCGTTTCCAGAGGTCTATTAAAAAGGTCCATCAGCACATCTCTGAGCTCCCTCAGTATCTTGGGATTTACCTCATCTGGCCCCACTGAAGGAAGCTGCTGCTGGCGAAGTTTTGATAGGTACTAGCAGAGCGGAAAAAAGTGGAAGGGAGGAAAGGAGACTGTAGACCTGTGGGGGCATTTCCAAAATAATAAAAAGGGGAGGATGGAGGAAAGGACGGAGGGAGAAAGATAAGGAGACTGCAGCCCTGTGAAGGCATTTTTTAATATTTTAAAAGGTAGAGGGAGGGAAGGAACCGGAAAACTGATCCCATAATTTGTGCTCACAAAGGGGCGGATTTTCTGAGCCCTGCTCGCGTAAATCCGCCCAAAACCGGGCGGATTTACGCGAGCAGGGCCCTGCGCGCCGGTGAGCCTATTTTACATAGGCTCACCGGCGCGCGCAGAACCCCGGGACTCGCGTAAGTCCCGGGGTTTTCGGAGTGGGCGTGTCGGGAGGCGGGGCCGGAGCGCGCGGCGTTGCGGGGGCGTGTCGGCAGCGTTTTGGGGGCGGGTACGGGGGGTGTGGCTACGGCCCGGGGGCGTGGCCGTGCCCTCCGTACCCGCCCCCAGGTCGCGGCCCGGCGTGCAGGAGGCCCGCTGGCGCGCGGGGATTTGCCCCCGACAAAGGTAGGATGGGGGTTTAGACAGGGCCAGGTGGGTGGGTTAGGTAGGGGAAGGGAGGGGAAGGTGAGGGGAGGGCAAAGGAAAGTTCCCTTCTAGGCCGCTCCGATTTCGGAGCGGCCTAGGAGGAAACGGGGGTAGGCTGCGCGGCTCGGCGCGCGCAGGCTATACGAAATCGATAGCCTTGCGCGCGCCGATCCAGGATTTTAGCCGATACGCGCGACTACGTGCGTATCTACTATAATCCAGCGTACTTTTGTTTGCGCCTGGAGCGCAAACAAAAGTAGGCTGTTCGCGCTCGTCTGAAAATGTACCCCAAAATGTTTTATGTGCACAAAATATGATTTGCGAGCACATCTTTTAGGCACAAAAAAACATGATTTATGCTCAGTAACCATGTTTTATGTGCATAAAACATGAATTATTAGCACAAATAATCTTTTATGTGTACAAACATGATTTGTGTATGTAAACTATGTTGTGTGTGTATATTTTTTAAATTTACTTGCTTTTTAAATTCCTGATGCATTTGCATACTTTTAGCTTTGCATCGAATTAAATTTTTAGCTTGTGCACAAAGGAACTGAGTTCTGAATTTCAGTGCAATTTTAACACATTGAATTATTAACAATAATGTGGTATAAAATGGAAGTGAATAAATAAGTAGATAAATCATAGATTCATTATGAAGGCCTTGATCTTCTCAAGTACTTGGTCTCCACACAGATTTTTATTTATTTATTTATTATTAATTTTTATATACCTATGCTTCATGAGAACAAAGCACATCGGTTTACATAAGTTAACAAATATTCTTTTAAAAATATTTGCATTTCCAAAATTAAATGAATAGAAATAAATATAAAGTTTCATAATAAACTAATAAAAACAATTAAAATAGTAAATAATTAACAATAAAAGTTAAAAGTTAAAGATGCAGAACATTAAGAGCAGAAATAAGATAAATATCTAAATATAAATAAATATTAAAAAGGGGTATAATAAAATCATTTAGTTAAAACTCTTGGAAAGCTTGTTCGAATAACCATGTTTTAATACCCTTTTTAAATATTTTAATGACTGATTATATCCTTAATTCCTGCGGTAGAGAGTTCCACAGTTGGGTCCCAGCAATGGAAATAGCCCTTTCTCTTACGTTGTTTAAATGAGCAATTTTAGGAGATGGTATGGGCAACATCCCTGTACCTGCTGATCTTGTAATTCTTGATGGAATATGAAAATGTAGTGCTGAGATTAACCATGCGATCTTTTCATTGTAGAGAGTTTTATGGATTAGTGATAGCACTTTATGTTGAGCTCTGTATTTAAAAGGCAACCAACGAAGGTCCTTTAATATTGGCGTAATATGATCAGATCTTCTAGTTCCGGTTATAAGTCTAGCCGTTGAGGTCTGTAATAATTGTAATAGTCTTATAACATTCGCTGGTAGGCCTAAAAACATAGAGTTACAGTAATCCAATTTTGATAAAACAAGAGCTTGTAAAACAGTTCTAAAATCTTTTGGAAATAAAAGAGGCTTCAATCTTTTAAGAACGTTCAATTTAAAATACCCATCATTAATGATTTTCTTAACCCACGCTTTCAGTGTGAATTCACAATCTAGAAAGATCCCTAGATCTCGGACCTCCAGGGAAATGGGATAATTTTAGCAGCTTCCTGAATTTTGAGTTCCTTTGCTTGGCTCAATTTAGGGCAGATATATAAAATTTCGGTCTTTTTTACATTTAAGAGCCAGAAGGGGGCTCTCTTTGGTCCAATGAAAGTATTAAGAAGCACATTCATAGTAAATTTGAGAGACTGAGATCATTTCCAACATACTCTGGCTTAAGAGTGAGATTCATTTCCTGTAATGGTATGTGCAAACTACCCATGTGGAGCCATTACCCCTGAGTTTATTTATATTGAGAATAAAGTGAGCACTTTTACATAAACTGTGTGACCTTTGAGAGGGTGGGGAATATGTTAGACTTTCAAATACCTCAAGGGTATAAATAAAGCACAAAAAGGATTTATGGAAAAGAAATTGCAGAACAAAAAGGCAAAATATGAGGCTAAACAAAGTAGGACCAACCATTAGGAAATATTTTCTCAGGTGGTGAGTGCATGTGAAGGGGTTCAATTTCGTGACCCCCCCTGAAGTACGAACGAGCAACTGAACATCCTCCGACTAATCATGCCAGCAGTGAAACGCACAGCCATCTTGAACATACTAATATTTGCAACGCAAATGATACGTAATGCGTAGTGACGCAGTGGCGCACTAACTTTTAGCGTAACGTAACGTAACTCCATTTTTGGAATAATACTTTGTATTGTATTAATACGAAATGCCGATGTAAAATGTCTAACACGTCAATTAAATGACGAAACAATAGTCTGATCTTAAGCTACACCTACTAGAGGACCACGCTAGCTAATGCTTGTTCAGCAATTTGTGAAATGTTTGTTCAGCAAAAACCAGGACGCATGTGTGAAAGATAAGAGTTGTAAAGTGCATAAAAGTTTGCTCCAAAGGGGGCGTGGCATGCAGTTGTACTGAGCCTTTGTCTTAGCTGCATCTTGCTGGCAATAAAAGTCTATCTTTACGGATCAGTTGTCTGGACCTCCTTACTGACTAAAAAGAGACGGTTACATTTGGCGAGCCAGCCAGGAGGTACCGGGGACGCTATTTTAGCCCCCCAGTGGGTCCGGTAGTTTGGTGGCGGAGCGATCCCCCAGACGCACCTGGTGAGTGGCCACCGCTGAGTTCAGCGATCAGGTTTCTGAGGGGACCGTTCCACAGAAATTCTTCTGAGACCTCTGGGCTGGTGATCTGGGAAGAAGGCTTTCGTGACGATCGGAAGAACCCTGCAGGCGAGTATTATGGGAATGATGGGAAAAGTGAAGAATAGCTAAAAGAGTAGCAAATAACCGGTCCATCCGTGAGGGGACCGAGGGGGCTTTGATCACACCCCAAGTGGTGGTTTGGTAGGAATTGCATTCCGAAAGCCACGCGCATAAAAAGAGGAAAAAGAAGTAACGCGTACGATAGTGGGAATAGGTTTCTTGTTGTGTGAAAGAGAGTGAATGGCCTCGCAGTTCTAGGCCGGGCTGACCGCGTCCTAGTCGGGGCGATTGTGACCCTTTTGTGTCTGACGGATACGGACCCCTTACCTATCCGTCTTCCCTTCCCTCCTTTGTCTGTGAATACTATCCTAATGGGAGGGGGCTATTCAACTCCACTAAAAGTTATGACGGAACACTATAGTGAAGTGTTCGATAAACGTAAATGTACGAAGCCCCGGAATGATTCAGCGATGCACCCATAGGTGGCCCGGTTTGTGTGTAAATTGGCCTCCGGAAGGAACTTTCAATTTCCAAACGGCCACAAGGGTCCTGAAAATAGTTGAGAAAGAAGAGAATCCGGGTTGCCCTGAGGATAAGCCATACATAACTGCTTGGATTGCAGTTATCGAGAATCCTCCGAAGTGGGCAAAGAAGTTAGTGGAGGGAGCCGCCCTCGTAATGGTGGCGCAAGTAAACAAAATGGGAGACCGGAAGTCCTCAAACCGGAAAAGAAAGGGAAGGGCGGCCATCTTAGGAATAAAGGACCATGCGTCATCTGCGGCGGCCATGTTTGTAGTGCAAGGGAATTCACGGACTCAAGAAAAAAAAATTAAACCCCTGCCGCCTGCAGTACTGCCTGACGCAGAAGATCTTCTGCCGCCACCCTATGCCCCTAGCTGCCCTCAATCGTATAATGCGCCACCAGATCCCCCAGCTGCCGCCGATACCCAAGTTGATCATGAAATAATGCCGGTTCCCGAAGTACGGCTTGAAGCGGAAGCGGCGGCGGCAAAAGTTGAAGACGGCGGCGAGTCGTCCGTATCAGGCGGCACTCGCAGTAAAACCCAAGCCGCAAGTTTGCAACTACCAATTAGAGAAACAACCACCGTAGTTCCCGTGGTTCCTACTGAAGAAAACGAGTATAATACTACGCAAACTATAAAGTTGTTTACTTACATACCTTTCACTTCCAGCGATCTTTTTAACTGGAAACAGCTTGGCCCTTCTTACGCTGATAATCCAGATCAGATGCTAGATTTTTTACGAGGAATTTTTGCAGCCCATAACCCTAACTGGGCTGACATTCGGCATCTCGCCTCCATCCTTTTTACCACCGAAGAACGCCGACAAATACAATTAAACATGGAAGAAGCAGCCCGGCTGGGAGCCGGGTCAGACGGTAATCCAGATGAAGTAGTGAGAGAGCATGCCCCTGTCGCCGATCCCAACTGGGATTTCCAGACGGCTGCAGGGCGAGCCCGCATTGCTGCATACCAAGTTGCCTTTCTCGGAGCTTTAAAGAAAGGAAAGCAGAAAGTCATGAATATGGGAAAGATCCACGACGTGGTGCAAGGAAAAGACGAGACTCCTGGAATCTTTTTGGAGAGATTGATGGATTGCATATCGGCAATACAGTCCCATTTGACCCAGAGGACCCCAAGAGTCAGTCCGTCATAGTGATGAGCTTTGTCGGACAATCCTGTCCCGATATCCGCCGGAAGTTACAGAAATCAGAAGATTTGAGGGAATGACTATTAGCCAGTTAAAGCCATGGCTGACAGAGTTTATGTAAACCGAGAGCCGACGGAGACAAGAAAGAAAGAAAGAAAGTAGAAAGTTAAGAGAAAGTGTTAGTCTGTTAGCCGCAGCGCTGGAAGAAACGAATTTCGGAAACTCGGCCAGGCACTATCAGGGATATCCTGGGCCAAGAGGAAGGGGCAGGTCACCCTCGAGGGACCGCCCAGAGGACGAGCAATTAGAGGAGGATCGTTTAGGGGTGGAAGGATTGCCGTTGGGAGCCAATCAATGTGCATTTTGTAGACAAGAAGGACACTGGAAGTCTGAGTGCCCAGAGTCCCTGCAAATGAAGCAGGAAGGATATACTCCGTCCAAACCAAAGGAAGCTGAATGGCAGATGACTGTAGGAGAAACCTCTGGCGAAGACAGTAGTGAAGCATGACTAGAGAAGGGAATTCTTCCATTCGATCCCTTAGTAGAAATCAAAGTAGGGACTGAGACATTTAAGGGATTGCTAGATACCGGGGCACAAAGATCAGTCATGACTACCGCTATTACCACGCCCACTTCGAAAAACATTTCTATTGTAGGGGCCTCTGGAAAGCCACTTATCGCTCCCTTTCTTCAGAAACGACAGGTTCGAGTGGGAGGACAATTAGTTTCTCATCAGTTTCTCTACGTCCCGGGATGCCCAGTTCCCCTCATAGGGAGAGACCTTCTCTGTAAGTTAAGAGCCAACTTACAATTTGAATCGACAGGAGAAATAAGAGCATCCTTCGCTGATAACCCAGTCTCTCTCATCTGTCCACTCCAAGAAGAATGGAGATTACATCTCCCCGTAGTCGAACATACTACTACGCACCGATATGGAGAAAACACCGTCCTCAACGAAAAGCACAGACAGCTAATGGACAGTATACCTAAAGTATGGGCTGAACAAAACCCAGGAGGAATAGCCATCAACGCTACCCCTATTTGGATCGAGATGAAACAGAATGCACAGGTGATAAATCAATCTCAATACCCCATTCCGTATATGGCCAGACAAGGAATTCAGATACACCTGCAAAGATTGTATGATTTGGGCATTCTTCGGCGAATCCGATCTGCTTGGAACACCCCTTTGTTGCCAGTAAAGAAGCCTGGATCAAAATACTATCGACCAGTACAAGACTTAAGAAAAGTGAATAGTCAAGTAGCAGATCTAGTAGCCCTCGTCCCAAATCCGTACTCAATCCTGGCTCAAGTCTCTCCTGCATCAAAGTGGTACAGTGTCATTGATCTCAAAGATGCCTTCTTCTCCGTCCCGGTGGCGGAGGAATGTCAAAAGATTTTTGCTTTCACATGGGAAGATGCAGATACTGGAGTAAAGCAGCAGTACACATGGACCGGTTGCCTCAGGGTTTAGGCACTCACCTACCGCTGTTCGGTGAGCAACTGGCAAAAGACTTAAAGATGTATCAAGTAAAGTATGGGCCAGTCATACAATACGTGGATGACCTTCTGTTGTTTCGAGAGACGTACCTCGAATGTGCGGTATCCACTCTTCAGCTGCTAAAGACGTTGTACTCAAAAGGGTATCGTGCAAGTAAAAAGAAAGCGCAAATCTGTGAATTGGAAGTAGAGTATTTAGGCTTCCAAATACGTGGAGGAACCCGATGTCTGGGGATTTCTCGCACCAGTTCTATAAGAGATCAACCTGTACCCACTTGCAAGAAAGAGCTCCGGGCGTTCCTTGGAGCTGCAGGATACTGTAGGCTGTGGATTGCTAACTATGCAGTTATTGCCCAACCCCTGTACGACAAGCTGCGGGGTAAAGAGGCAGAATCTCAACCCTTCCAATGGGAAGGAAACGAACTGGCAAGCTTACGTCAACTAAAAGAAGCCTTAATTGAACCACCTGCCTTAGGATTGCCAGATGTGATGAAACCATTCCATCTATTCGTCGACGAGAAAAAAGGCATGGCCATAGGGGTATGACTCAAACCTTTAGGCTCATGGGAAACGACCTGTTGCATATCTGTCAAAAGGAATGGACAATGTGTCAAAAGGATGGCCGGGATGCCTCCGAAGCATTGCTGCTGCATGTCTACTGATACCCGAAGCTGTTAAGCTAACATTTGGACAGATTTTTACAAGTAACAACTCCTCATACTATCCAAGGACTGCTAGAGACCCATGGACCAAAATGGATGACAAATTCACGTCTTGTAAAGTACCAAGCGTTATTATGTGAAACTCCAGAAATTCAAATACAGGACAGTAAAAATCTGAATCCTGCAACTTTACTCCCAACCCCCACTTCAGTTTCTCATAAATGTGGGGAAATTATGGCAACAGTACATTCCAGCCGACCCGACTTACGCGACCAACCCTGGCAAGGAGCATAGACTTTATTCACTGATGGAAGCGCCAGGTTTATAAATGGAATCAGGGTCGCTGGGTATGCTGTGTCTCCCGAAGACGACATTGTTGAAGCCGAACCCCTACCCCCAGGGACATCAGCGCAAAAAGCTGAACTAATTGCGCTCACAAGGGCTCTGCAGTTAGCAGAAGGAAAACTGTAAATAGTTATACTGATTCAAAGTACGCTTTCCTTACGATCCAAGTGCATGGAGCTTTATACAAGGACGAGGATTCCTAACTGCAGAAGGGAAACAAATAGCTAATGCATCGGAGATACATCAATTGCTAGACTCTTTATGGGCACCCAAAGAAGGTAGCTGTCATGATTGTAAAGCCATACAGGGAGAACTGATCCCATCGCCAAAGGAAACCAATGGGCAGATAAGACTGCGAAAGAAGCAGCACGTGTTGCAATCACCACATTACTTCAACTCCCACTTGCCCACTTCTACAGTTCACGGATTGAAACCCCCATTTATTCGGTGGAAGAAAATGATTGGGCACAAACTGAACAATTTCATCAGCAGGATGGGTGGTGGATTGTACAAGAAAATAGGGTATGGATACCCGACGCCCTGGCATGGACTGTTGTCAGAGAAGCCCATAATAAAACCCATCTCGGTCGAGATGCATTAGCAACACTGTTGGCAAAAACTTACTACATTAATAGACTCTTTCAGCTAACTAAATATGCTGTTAATCAATGTGTTACCTGTGCAAGGAACAATCCCAGAAATGGACCTGGTCCAGCCCCTGGACATATACTGCGAGGAACAACTCCGTTTCAAGTTTGTCAAATCGACTTCACCCACATGACTGCTTCAAAAAGATACAAAGCAATGCTGGTAGCTGTCTGTACTTATACCGGATGGATCGAAGCCATACCCACGCGAACTGAGACTGCCAAGGAAGTAGTAACATTGCTTCTCCATAAAATTTTACCACGATACGGATTACCACGGCAGATAAATTCAGATAATGGACCAGCTTTCACCAGTGAAGTCACGCGACGTCTGAGTCAAATTCTGGGCATCCGATGGCACCTGCACTGTGCCTGGAGACCTCAAAGCAGCGGAGCAGTTGAACGAGCTAACAGGACACTAAAAAATCAGCTCGCTAAATTGTGACAGGAAACAAAGACTAAATGGCCAGACATCCTGCCATTAGCTCTACTACATGTCCGATGCACCCCCCGGAAGTCGGGTTTAACACCTTATGAAATGATGTATGCAAGGCCTCCACCTCTTCCATCTTTTCCTGAATCGCTGCAAATACAAGGGGAAATGTCTCTCAGTAACCAACTCAAAGGACTATATAACACAGTTATTGCGATTCAAAATTACACCTGCGACACTGAACCATTAGTCCTGCTAAACCTGATTCATCCATACCAGATCGGGAATTCGGTGTGGATAAAAGACTGGGATGAGTCTGATTCCCTCCAGCCCCGATGGAAAGGGCCGTACACTGTATTGCTAACTACTCCGACAGCTGTCAAAGTTTTCGGATGTCCTTCATGGATTTCATTGGACACGTCTCAACCAGCTTCAGCCAACTGGCAGGTCTCCAGGATTGGAGACCACAAATTAAGATTCACCCAAGGCAGGCCCAATGCTAGTCCTGAATAAAAAGATATCAGTAACTGCAACTGAATATTAATGTGTCCATTTCTCTCCTTCCTTTCAGAATCCATTACTTATGAATGCAACCATCTACGTCATAAAGCAATGTCACAGATTCCGACTTCCAAGATCTACGTTGCATCCATCTTCTACATTCACTTACTACTCTTCTGTACACCGACTACCTCTGTTTTCCTGTCCTTGAGCAAGAATTGCACCGAATGTATCAAGCTAATTCGTACTACCACTCAAACTGGATTTCAAGTTGTCTCAACAATCATCCACCAATCTCAACCACCAACTTCCTGTGCCACACTACCTGCTTGCGCCCTGAATACTACTCAAGGCTATCAATCCTTCCATCGATGTTTAGAAACTGGCAAAGTCATCTGTCATACCCCAACCACTCCTAAGTACTACAACATCACCCTCACTGCAGGTCTACCAAAGAGCTACACATCAAGTATTGTCCCAGAAGGAAAGGGCATCTTGTACTACATCAACTCCACTAAGGTTCTTATGGGAAGTGAAACGATTGTCACAATAACGTTCGATGCCTGTGAAGCCATTGATAAACACCCAAATGCACTCCACTGTGGGTCTCAAGCCTGGAAAAATTCCTATGTCTACAATCACAAATACCTCTGCCCATACAACCGTGCAGCTAATCCATCCAGTTGGCTACCATGCGGAGGGGATCTGACACTGTCAGGATGGGCTCTAGTTTGTGATTACACCGGTGGAGGTTACCATGGCTGCCACGGAATAGGACGGTTAACTGCAGTAAATGGTAATACAGTATCTATACAATGGCCTCTAAGAAGTGAAGGAATCCCTTGGCAAGATACTTGGGGATTTGGTATCGACGGAACTGGAAAAGACCCTATGACCTACATTACCATCACTCAGCGGAAAGACAAACCTCGTCCAATTATTCACCAGACTACTGTGGTGGGATATCAATCCTTCTTCGATGAAATATCTCATGCCTCTGAGGAATTAAAGAAACATACAATTTCTCAACAAGTAAAAAACCTGTTTGTCAATTTGGCAGAAAACATAGCTCTCTCTCTCGAAGTCAAGAACTGTTTTGTATGTGGAGGAACAGATACAGGAGAGCAATGGCCATGGGAAGCCAAGGAAACATTCCAATCTGATCTTAACACCTTGAATACTACTGTAACCTACAACCGTAAATCTCATCCATATGAGTGGGCATTACAGACTGATGTTATTGGCAGACTATGTATCTCTCGACAACATTCACGCATCTATACCGTGCCTGTTGGAAATTCTCCATGCACAGGAGTTCTTACTGCCAACCTTACCACCCAGACATGGTGGCAGACTGAAAATTCTACCATGCCAACTCCCATCTGGACTGACTCGACTTTAAACAAGACATGGACAGCTGCAGGCGTTGCTACTACCGTTTTCAATGCTCCAGATGGTTATTATTATGTATGTGGACGAAGAGCCTATGAACAATTACCAACAAGCTGGTATGGAACTTGCTTCTTGGCTACAATTCGGCCAAGTTTCTTCCTACTTCCCATCACTGCTGGGGAAACCTTAGGAGTTCCAGTATACAGTCCCATGAGACCAAACAAACATCGAAGCACTCCTAAAGTATCCATAGGAGATTGGAAAGATCAAGAGTGGCCTCCTGAATGAATTGTACAATACTATGGTCCGGCCACCTGGGCTGAGGATGGTTCTTATGGATATAGAACACCTATCTATATGCTCAATCGAATTATAAGACTCCAAGCAGTACTGGAACTCCTGACAAATGATTCTGCCTTGGCTCTCAACATCTTAGCCAAGCAAAACACTAAAATTTTAACAGCTGTCTACCAAAATCGATTGGCTTTGGACTACCTCCTAGCCCAGGAAGGTGGTGTATGTGGCAAATTTAATCTTTCTAACTGTTGTTTACAGGTAGATGACAAGAGTAAAGTCATTGAGGAGATTACTGATCGAATGATACGCCTGGCACATGTACCAGTGCAGACGTGGACTGGAATCCTTGACTGGACAGGTTCCTTACCCAACTGGCTCACTTCCATTCCAGGCCTTAAAGAACTCCTCTTTCCTCTGATATTTCTTGTTCTGACTTGCATTCTATTTCCTATTTGTCTCCCTCTTATTTTTAGACATCTTCGATCCATGATTGAACATATTGCTGATCGGCGAGCAGCTGCTCACGTCATGATGATTAATAAGTATGTGTCTGTCTCCACATTCCCTTCATCTGATTCTTCCGACTCCGACACTAACAATGGATTCGGATTACTGATTCTGATAAAGAGTACCTAACTACTAACCTCTAAGCATTACTATAATGGAGCCACCGTGTTGTTGGGGTAAGTCGGGCTACAAAGGGGGGTGACACCAATATGGTTCACCCGTCCTCAAACCCGTGTGAAGCAATCAACGACCTCCTAACAACATATAGGGCTCACATTCAATGTTACCGGTATTAATTCTTATTTGTCATTTCAGTTACTCTTTCAGATATAAAGTGATACTTCTGCCTTCTCTTCAAAGTTTTGAAGTATCAAAGGGGGGAATGAAGGGGGTTCAATTTCGTGACCCCCCCTGAAGTACGAACGAGCAACTGAACATCCTCCGACTAATCATGCCAGCAGTGAAACGCACAGCCATCTTGAACATACTAATATTTGCAACGCAAATGATACGTAATGCGTAGTGACGCAGTGGCACACTAACTTTTAGCGTAACGTAACGTAACTCCATTTTGGAATAATACTTTTGTATTGTATTAATACGAATTGCGATGTAAAATGTCTAACACGTCAATTAAATGACGAAACAATAGTCTGATCTTAAGCTACACCTACTAGAGGACCACGCTTAGCTAATGCTTGTCAGCAATTTGTGAAATGTTTGTTCAGCTAAAACCAGGACGCATGTGTGAAAGATAAGAGTTGTAAAGTGCATAAAGTTTGCTCCGAAGGGGGCGCGGCATGCAGTTGTACTGAGCCTTTGTCTTAGCTGCATCTTGCTGGCAATAAAAGTCTATCTTTACGGATCAGTTGTTCTGGACCTCCTTACTGACTAAAAAGAGACGGTTACACATGGAACATCTTCCCAGAGGAGATGGTGATGAAAAAGAGTAAAGGAAATTCAAGAAGTATGGAATGATATAAATCCAGAAGATTCTTTGTTATCAAGTTGGTTCCGGATATTGTAACAGGAATAGAAAATGAGAAGGACCAGGTGGATATTGTATTCTTTATCTGGTGAATATTAACTTCCACTGCTCATTTCATGATCAACTGCAAGTTTTGCAAGATGCTGATTCAGGATCCCCCCAAAAATGTATAAAACTGTGCTAGCTTAAATGTTTGGCACTCCAAAGTAACTGAGTAGTGCATGCCAGCTACTTAACCCTGGCCAGCCTTAACAGTCAGATACCGTTCTGATTTTGCCCCTTTGCATTTCTGGAGTTGTAGTTCCAATTTGTCTAGTTAAGGCAGGACGCAGGATTCAATGGGGAAAAATCAGAACGGGTCCAACCTGCCAGGGTTAACTCGGGTCAGGTAGCAACCCTAATCTCAGTCTCTATCGCCACAGTGTTCCACACTCGACATGGTCCCTGCTAAGCGACAGCTTCGTTGGCGCATGCGCCCTTTGTGTCCAGAAAAAGGCCCTGTCGCGTCGTCCGCATTCCAGGCGTTACCCCGGAAACAGCCACTTCCTCCCGGGCTCTGGCAGTGGCAGACAATTCTTACATCCTCCCACCCCCTCTCAGCTGATGGCAATGAAGCAGCAGCAGCAGCAGCAGGCAGGAACGCCCCCTTCTTCTCCTCTCGCTTTCCTCACCCGAACTGTAGAGGTGGGCGTTGCCCGGCGCGTGGATGATGTCATTCCGCCCGCGCGCGCTCCTAGCGGAATCCGGAAAGATGGCGGATGCTATCCAGCTTCGCCCGGTACGCAGCGCTCAGAAAAGGGCGTCGTATTACATGGCGGAGAGACATAGCAGGTAACTGCGGGGTAAGAGCATGGAGAGCACTCTTGCCTCCTCTCCGTAGAGTTGGGCGCTGAAGCGGCTGGGGCTAGTCGGGGCATCTTCTCTTCTCGCCTTCCTGTCAAGAGCGAGCATCCGCTGTTGCGCGCACATTGGGGGACTCGCTCTGCTCCCGTCATCCCGCGCCGGGATACAGAAACGAAGGGGGGCGGTGGCGTCCTGACGCACGCGGACTCGGGTCCGGGACTCGCCGAGCAGCTGCTTTGGCGGCTCTCGGAGGGCCTGACTGTGTCTTACCTGTTGAGAAAGTCGCTTGTGCTTAGGGGAAGGCGTGGGGGTCGTTTTGTTATGACTTTGAAGTTGGAAGGTATGAATGGTTTAGTCGTTCATCGTATATGAAACTTTCCTTGATCGGCATGTCTCCATGTGGGTTGGTTTTGTACATGGCGTGGCAGGCATGAACCTCGTTTGTTGGGTATGATCACAAGGGCTACATTTTATTGCTTGAGCTCTTCTGTTCTTTACTTGCCTTGTGCCAAGGAGAACCGCTTACTGGAGCCAACATGAAAATGTAGTGTTTATCAGTTTTGATGTTATAATGTCTTTGGTTTAGAATTATTTACATACCAATGCCTGAAGTGTTTGCGTCCAAGGTTGGGGATTCACTGCCCTGAACTGTCAAAGACAAATTAGGAAGTGTGAAAAATTCAGCATGAAACCATGATAATGGGCCTCAGTATTCTTAAGGTGTAAAAACACAAACCTTACCATATACATGGCAGATAGACACTTAGACTCAAGTAGTCTTCCCACTGTGAGCTTCCTCTGCTAAGTCTCTTGTGTTCTGTATTTGAATGCCAGCATCTTTTAATTTATCTACCACAACTTTTTGCAGATAGCTTGCATCCACCGTCCTTTTTGTGAGGAAAAAGAACTTTTAAAATTATCCTGTCTTCTCTCCAGCTTGATCCCTTTTTCCTGAATATCTGTCCTGAGAAAAATGCTTGACTTTTTATATAGTAATATACCAGCTGTCTTTATCATATTCTCTTTTTTCTGCTGGTTATACTTCCCGTACATTGTAGTATTTCAGTATTGTTCCTCTGCTAGACAATCTTGAGGTCCATCATCTCATCCAAATTTCTCGTTTGGTGAAGATCAGTACTTCATGCCTCAATCATGTATGGCTATCCTGGGTTTTTCTACCCCCAAAACATGACATTAGTTTTTGTCTTAAATCTTAGCTGTCTTAAACTTACTTAACTCTCTTCTAACTTCTTCCAGTCTTTCAGAAGTGTCAGTCTTGTTGCAGATTTTAGTGTATGTAGAAAAATATACCTTTTTTTTTTCTAGCTGCTTTTAAAATATAGCTTACAAAAGCATTGAACAGAACTGATATAAAGACTAATTTTATGTGGCTTCTATTCATTGGTCATCTCCCTCTGCTGTCTATCACACAACCAATTTCCAACCCAGTTTACCTTGAGGACCCAGGCTCAAGATAAACTTGCTAGCTTGTAGACTTTTTTTTTTTTGGTAGAACAGCTGACCCCAGACCATCAGCTATGCAACATCAGTGACACTTTTTTTTTTTAACATGAGTGCCAAATATAGTATTGTTTCTTCACAAGTGTTCCCCTCTTATTTGTCTCTAATGATCTTGGACTTTCTTGCTTGCCTCGGTCATCATCTGACTGTTTTGAAATCTCTCACAAGTAACATCTCTATAGTTGCTTGCTTATGAATGATTTCAGCTAAATCTGTGCTAGAAGTTTGTAGCTCACACCAATTCAAATGACATTTCCAGTTGTCTCTAGTGACTTCTGTGGTTTCTTCTCCACTCCCAATATTCCAAATACTTCTGTTGCATTTCTGTTATTCGTCACATAAAAGGCTATCACTTTCCATAAGCTATATATGGTGTCCTTTCTGAATAGAGGATGGTGTATTCTTACTGTAGTTCTTTTATTCTCTCTGTGACAGTGATAGTATGCAGGCTAGATTATATCCTTAGGGTCTCCAGGTTCAGGATTTTAATACTCAGACTTTGAGTATTTGTGTGCAAGATCTTCCAAATGTTGTTTTTCCATTTTACTTTACATTTCTTCATGCTCAAGTTCTGCATGTTCTTGCAGGTTTCCCACTTTGTGTGATTTCTCCATAGACTTTTTTTTTGTGCTTTATTCACTTATTGGGGAGATGAGGGCATGATATTTTTATGTCCTCCTTCCTCTAGCTAGTTTAATGTTTGCTGATACAGTTAGCAACAATAATTGATAGCTAATTCAATGATATAATCTCACCTTTGGTCAGTTCCACCCTTCATTTCTATACTCCTGCAAGGTCACTCCAATTAGCAGCTCAACACCTTTTGGATGTGCCATTATATAGATTTGACCACCTAGATACTCGCGAGAGGGCATTTTCCATAGTGGGGCCAGTCCTATGGAATTCTATTCCACTAAATATCTGCAGAATTGCTGATCAAAAGGAATTTCAAGAAATCTCTAAAAAATACACCTATTCAGGCAGGCATTTCAAGTAGTATCTAAATAACCAACTGTTAATTTCTAATCTATGATCTATGCAGGCTTTGACTGCAATTTTAATGTTTTTAATGTCATGTATTGACTGTATCTTGATTAAACGGTTGTGTGTTTGGAACCTTTCAGTAAAACAACAATTAACTGACTTGTATGACTTTGAACTTCTGAAACAGCCTGAATTCGATGGTTACACATTCTTCTTAGTGACCTATATCTGCATGTGTAACGTGAAAAAACTCACACCATATCTTGTGCCTTTGCTATTGTATTTTTAACTGACATGTTTCTGAAATTATTATATATGTAGCTTTGTTCTCCGCCCTAAACTCTGGAGGATGTGAGAGAGAAATCCTTTTAAATAAATAAATCTGTGTTCACAGTGGACCTTGTCTTCTCTCAGATGAGTTCAGGCCATCGGCTGTATGTAGTTCTGCATTTTCCTAAGTGGAGCCTCAATCTCCAATGAAGCTGAATCCCTTTTCCATGCATCAGTCCTTCAATCATGCTTGAAACCTCTGGTGTAGCATATCCTGTCATCCTATGGTTGATAATGAGTACCTTCAGAAAAGGTTCCACTTCTGTCAGCTGCTCAAGACTTTTCCATAACCTTCAGATTTGTACCTGTAGTACCCCAAATTTGATTCTAGCCCATTCATGGGTCCCTGGTGGTCAATGACATTAAACTTTTCTCTGTCATTCTGCTGTCCTCTCGATCCTAATGATGGACTTTCTCCAACTTCTGTCTGCCTTTTTTTGCCCCTCTCCTATCCTGTAGAATACTTTTAGAGTGGAGAAGGTTGTGCTTCGACCTCCTCTAGAGTCAGCTGCCACCGTCCTGTGGTTGTA
The DNA here is from genome assembly GCF_901001135.1 of Rhinatrema bivittatum. Lineage (NCBI taxonomy): Eukaryota > Metazoa > Chordata > Amphibia > Gymnophiona > Rhinatrematidae > Rhinatrema > Rhinatrema bivittatum. The sequence goes on along the minus strand of NC_042616.1, from coordinate 531,787,084 downwards.
GTCACTGGATATCCTTTCAATTTTTATCTCTTCCCTACAGGTACTGTCTTGGGCTGTTCATGCCAAGGTCATGAATAAATTGTGTGGCTGGGTTAGGGGATGGGGGAGCTTGTTTCATATGATTGTGCTCATAAGTTTACATACCCCTGGTAGAATTTGTATGATGTGTAACATTTTAAGAAAATGTGAGTGATCAGACAAAACACATCTTGTTTTTAATGTTTCAGATTAAAACTATTATGCATTACAGACCATAGCAATAAGGGAAATAAAATTGTTCGGTTCAAAAGATTGCATACCCTTGAATGTTTGGGCTGATGACATACACTCAAGTTGAGATGGCAGTGAAGGGTAGGTATCCACACCTGTGCCTTGTTTGGTAATTAGTTCTGTGTATATATAGTAAATTTCTTAGCTCTTGAGAAACCCTTGAGCTTTTCATCCAGGGCTGCACTGACTTTGGTTATTGGAGCATGGGGAAAGCAAAAAAAAAGAAAAAAAAGTGTTAAAGGATCTGTTAGCAAAAGTAGCTAAACTTTATAAATCAGGAAAAGGATATAAAATGATATCCAAAGAATTGAAAATGTCAGTTAGTACCATTCGAACTCCTGATCAAGAATTGGAAGTTAGATCAAGAAAGATTTCAGACACAACTGCCAGGAAAATTCGTGGGGATGCAAAGAAAAACCCACAACCGACTTCCACTGAAATACATGCTTCTCTGAAACAAAATGTTGTGAGTGTTTTAATATGCCCAATAAGAAGATACTTGAACAAAAAGGGGCTGCATGGTAGAGTTGCCAAAAAAAGCCATTGTTGCACCAATGCCACAAAACAGCCTGCTTACAATACACCAAACATCTAGAGAAGCCTCAAAACTTCTGGAGCAAAATAATTTGGAGTGATGAGACCAAAATTGAACTTTATGGTCACAACCATAAATGCTATAAATTAAGCACACCATCCCTACCCTGAAGCATGGAGTTGGATCTTTGCTGTGGTTTTTTGTTTTTTTTTTGGGGGGGGGGGGGGGGGGTGAGCTACAGAGGCACAGGGAATTTAGTCAAAATTGATGGCAAGATGAATGTAGCACCTTATCATAAATATTGAGGAGAATTTGCATTCATCAGCACAATTGGACTTTCCAACATGACTATGATCTGAAACAAAGACAAGTTGACCTTTTGGTGGCTGCAGCAGAAGAAAGTGAAGGTTCTGGAGTGGCCATCACAGTCTCTTGAACTCAGCATCATCATTGAGCCACTTTGGGGAGAATTCAAACATGCAGTTCATGCAAGACAAGACAAGACAGTTCATGCAAGACAAGACTGAAAGCTTTTGTGATAATTGGACAATGCATGATATTAAGAGTATGCAGACTTTTGAACAGGGCCATTTTATTATTTCCCTTATTGCTATGGTTTGTTTATTGATTGTGTTATTCTGTAATGCATAATTTAATTTTAAACACACTAAAAAATAAGACATGTTTTTCTGTTCATTCATGTTTTCTTAAAATGCTACACATCTTACAGATTTTGCCAGGGGTATGTAAAGGTATGAGTACAACTGTATATCAGTCTCTCTTTCCAAATCCAATGGTCTTTCTCATCGTTATTCCAGCAGACACATTTACATTTCATCAGCAAGGAGTCTGAATCAGAACTGCCCAAGAAGCACTGTGTAGTAATTGTTCATAGCAGTCATGACTGGATATGCCTGCCGTAGGCTGACTGTACAAAAATCAGTGGATGAAAACTCTAAAACCTATAATTTCTGTAGCTTTTGGATTTTACTTTTCTTTTTCTATAGACTTTCTATTTTGGACTATTAAAATGTAAATAACAGGTAAGTATATAGAAGGTCCTTAACTTAAATTGTGCTCTCATCAATTGGTAGCCAATGGAGTCATCTTAACACTGATGTCTCATTCACCGGTCTTGGAAGACCAAAAATTAAGCGGGCTGCCATATTTTGCACCACTTGTAAACGCTGTATGCTTTTTTTTTTGGGAAGACCCACCAATACAATATTACAGTAATCTAATACTGGGCAGATTAATGCCGGAACTACCAATCTAAGAAAGATCAAAATCTCCTTAACTGTCTGTCTAAACCACACCTTCTGAACCACCAAATACATAGGGATGAAGGTGGTTTTATATGTAGTATTTGGTCAGTTAATTCAATATCCAAAATTAAGGCCCAAGGCATAAGCCCTTGCTAATTAAACTTTGTATGGAACCTACATAACTTGTACTAGCTCTTGGGAAGGGGTTTGTTGTCATTCCAGTTCCTAACTACTCCGTGCATGAACCATCATTACCATGGCTGGAAAAAATTCTGGGTGTTAAGTCACCTGAGTACATAAAATTTGTCATCTAGAGCCTAAAATTCAGAAAATCAAAAAACTAAAATTAAAGGGGGAAGAAGCAAAAAAACTCTTAATCCCCTAAAAAATCTAATCCCCCCCCCAACAAAATAAGAATACAATCCAAACAATACAATAACAAACGAGTAAAGAATTAAGAGAAAATGTTTCCCTGACTTCTACATTTTTTTTAATAGTATGCAAGTTTTTAAAATATATTTTCATACCTTATCACCACCCATGGCTTGCATTTCACTTTATTCTTGTGATATGACTCAGTTTTACAGAAGTGATATTTTTCATTTCTAGAAGAATCCCAGGAATCATGCAACTTGGTGACTCAGTTTCAATTCATCCATCATATTCTAATCTTAAGCAGGTTGCCTCTAGTTCTAAACTAATGTACATATAATTTACACATTTTGTAATAAAAAGTATTCTTATGGTCAGAACACATTTTTAAACATCTACTTCCATGAGTTCACTTTCTGGTTGTTTTGTAGCTTTTATTTTTTTATGTTTATCAATATCATTCTGTTGAGTCAGAGTTTCAATGATCCACTTGTATTTTCATGGCTTGACAGTGAGGTTGAATTGGACTAATATTTTTGGTGCTGAGGGGATGAGGCAGCCATGATGTGTACAACAGTAGGGCTTGGGGGAGAGGAAGGAAGTGAGGTGATTGCATCTGGAAGAAGAAAGTTGAGGTTGGAGGGTGAGGTGGGGACAGGCATGCAGTACATGTTAAGTAGTAAGCCATGAAGGAATTTTTGAATCCCTCGGCTGTGTTGTTCCTTAATTTTCTTACTATTGGTGGTATTGAACAACCTTGTTTTATTGTAACTGTATTCTTCTCTCTTCACCTGTTCCATGTTCATTCACACTGCTTGTTAAATATAAACCAGCATGATGTGATTTGATCATGAATGCCGGTATAGAAAAACTCTAAATAAATAATCTAAACATTTTTAAAGCTCTTCTTAATTAATCACCCTTATCTCTCCAGGAATGAATCAAATCAAAATCAGGAAGAAAAAGAATGACTAATAAATCTAGGATTTATTAAAGTGCATGTTACTGCTGTTCAGCACCATGGTCAGCAACTATGACAGAAAGGCCCCTCAAAATTAATAGTGCTTTTCAAGTTTTTGAAACATGCTAAAAATGGGAACATTAATGACTCTTTAACCTCTAATTTGAATTATCTTAGTTTTGCATTAATAGAATGGTTACATGTTTCCACAATCAATTCATGTGACCAGTTTGTAACACACTATGGGCCTGATTCACTAAGCTATTTTCTGATAGACACAGAAGGGCTGATGCAATAAGATAGGCGCTTGTATTGAGCGCCCGTTTCCCTAATGCGCACACAGCCACATCATCTGAATGCTCAATGCAGTATGTAAATAAGGGGCTGTATTTAAAATTGTGAGTCCCTAGCACTCAAATGCATTGGGCACCCACAATTGCAAAGTGTGTTCAATACGAGCGTCCGTTCTTGTCCCACTTCTGGCTGATTTTGCTGAGGCTGCTGCACACTCATAGCTAAGCGCCCCTTGCTATTGTTGTTTACTTTGTGTGGCCAGAATTTATTATTTTTTAAATCAAGCCCATATACCTTTTATTTTTAAGCTCAGCAAGAGGTAAATTTCACAATTATACTAACTAGGAGGAACCACAGAGGACTGTATTTATTTATTTTTTAATTTCTCATCAGCCCTTGACTCGTGCATTGACTTAATGCCACTTCTGGGACTGGAGTTTTTTTTTGCCATGTAAAAAAAAAAAAAAGTGTGCATTGGGTGCCCAGTGATTGTTTTGTATCGGGGGTGGGAGGGTAATAGCTACAGATTTATTTGGGTGTGCGTTTTGGACGCACTAGTCTAGCATGTTCAAAACACACACAAACCCGTGCGCTAGGCTGGGCGCATTATATTGCATTGGCCCCTGAATGGGGAAAAAAGCCTCTGTGAATGAGGCCATATGTATTTCCAATTCCAATCTTTAATAGGACTTGCATGGAATTTCCCTAATCTTTAATCTCAGGTTCATGATGTATTGACATAGTCAACTGATGTTTTCCAATGTAATTGCAAATTGGAAGCTTTTTTTTTTTTTTTTTTTAATTTTTTGTAAAGTTTCGTATAAAGTGGTTCAGAAGAGCAAACTTATTTGAGGTGATTGTTTTATTTTAGTGGCAGCCTTGATTGAAGAAAAGTTGTTTTGATAATTTAGTATTAATTTCAGCCTTATGATACCATACCACTTTATACTCTTCTTTGTTGGAAAGTCTGATTTCTGCCTTTTCAGAAAATAAAGAAGATAAGCTTCATGAATGTCAAGTGCCAGAAGCACTTGACATTCATTTTCCTGTGCTATGAGCCAGTATAATCCTGATTCTTGCTGTAAATTTGGATTTGAAATAGGATTCCAGAATAGTGTTCACTCTGCCAACTGTTTTGTTTATAAAAATCCCTTTTTTTTTTTTGGTTAAGGGTTTTTTCCATTCTTGTGCTTTTGGAGGAGAAAAGCTTTGACAAATCGGGCCCTTTCGAAAATGTGTTCGGCCACGTGCATACCCTCCAGTGTTTGCGTGTCCGGACCTTTTAAAATAGACTTGAAAGTGTTTTAAGAGAGGCTGCAGTGAGACCAGGTTTGTGTCGGGGGATCACTGCTCGGTCCCACACATGGTGGCAGGCATTGGATTTTTTTCTCTAAACCTAGTACAGAGGAAAGCCCAGCCACCAAAAAAATTAGATGTATGTGTGGCCTGCCAGAAGCAGTTTGGAGTCCAAACAGTTTGCAGAAGAGAGAGGAATACAGAAACATAAGAAATTGCCATGCTGGGTCAGACCAAGGGTCCATTAAGCCCAGCATCCTGTTTCCAACAGAGGCCAAACCAGGCCACAAGAACCTGGCAAGTACCCAAACACTAAGAAGATCCCATGCTACTGATGCCAATAATAGTAGAGGCCATTCCCTAAGTCAACTTGATTAATAGCAGTTAATGGACTTCTTCTCCAAGAACTTATCCAAACCTTTTTTTAAATCCAGCTATACTAACTGCATTAACCACATCCTCTGGCAACAAATTCCAGAGATTAATTGTGCGTTTAAGTTAAAAATAATTTTCTCCAGTTAGTCTTAAATGTGCTACTTGCTAACTTCATAGAGTGCCCCCTAGTTCTTCTATTATCCGAAAGTGTAAATAACCGATTCACATCTACTCGTTCAAGACCTCTCGTTATTTTAAATACCTCTATCATATCCCCCCTCAGCTATCTCTTCTCCAAGCTGAACATCCCTAACCTCTTCAGCCTTTCCTCATAGGGGAGCTGTTCCATCACCTTTTTCATTTTGGTTGCCCTTCTCTGTACCTTCTCCATCACAACTACTGTATTTTTCGCTCCATAAGACACACTTTTTTTTTCTCCCCCAAAAGTGGGGGGGAAAATGTCTGTGCGTCTTATTGAGCGAATATAACCCCCCCCCAAGACTTGCCAAAAGTCCCTGGTGGATCAGCGGGGGTCCGGGAGCGATCTCCTGCACTTGGGCCATCGGCTGCCAGTATTCAAAATGGCGCCGATAGCCTTTGCCCTTACTGTGTCACAGGGGCTACCGGTGCCATTGGTCGGGCCCTGTCACATGATAGGAGCAATGCAAGGCCGGTGACATCTTGTGCTCCTATCATGTGACAGGGCCCGACCAATGGTACCGGTAGCCCCTGTGACATAGTAAGGGCAAAGGCTATCGGCACCATTTTGAATACTGGCAGCCGACGGCCCGAGTGCAGGAGATCGCTGCTGGACCACCAGGGACTTTTGGCAAGTCTTGGGGGAGAGTTAGGAAGGTGGAGGGGTTGTAGTTATTAAACTTAAAGGGTTGGGATGGGGAATAGGGACAAAAAAACATTTTATGCTCTCTCCTAATTTGCTCCATAAGACACACAGATGCCCGGGAACAGAGCTGGTTTAGCACACAACCTTTTTTTTTTTTTTTTTTTTTTTAATTTTCCTGCTCTGAATCCTAGGTGGGTCTTATGGAGTAAAAAATAAGGTATATCTTTTTTGAGATGCGGCGACCAGATTTGTACACAGTATTCAAGGTGCAGTCTCGCCATGGAGCGATACAGAAGCATTGACATTTTCCTTTGTGTTAACCATTCCCTTCCTAATAATTCCTAACATTCTGTTTGTATTATCTACTATGACACCTCAATCTCTTTCCTGGGTTGTAGCCCCTAATATGGAACCTAACATCGTGTAACTACAGCAAGGGTTATTTGAAGAGGACCTGTGGCTTTAAAACAAAGTACAAGGAGGAGGAGATCCAAGATGGCCTCCTGAACGGTCGTGCTTTCAGACGCTCCCGGATTTTCCTGTTTTTACTTAAAAGTAAAAGAGTTTTCCTTACCAAGATGCCACATAAGAGGAAAGGTAAAGTGCGGGTTTACCCACCTGAACCCGCACTGCCAAGCAGACAGCGTGTCATCTTGCAATATACGACGACCACCCTACCTCAAATAGGAGCACTGAGCCTCGCTGGCGGGATCGGAGCGGGAGTAATGTCCCCGGTGCCACGGGGACGTTACTCCGCCGGTGCCACAGGACCAGCCGAGAGCTACCCCTCCAAGCCTCGACGTGCAGTCTGAGTCGCCCGCGGATGACGTCGCTGGATCGTCTCAGACGGGTGGGAGCATTGCCGAGGTAATGGAGCAAGGACCTCTCTTTCCCCCTCCCGCGACGTTAAGGGAGTCGATACAAGCTGGAGGGCTTGCTGAGGATTCCCCTCGAAGTACACCAGGAGAAGAAGGAGAAAGGGGAGCGGTAGGAGGCCAGAGAAGTTCTTTACAGGTAATAAGACCGGCTGTGATAACTATTGAGTCCCTTTGGGATTTAATAGTCGGCATGAACAGAGTGGTAAATGAATTCACTCGTGAAATGGATGAGAACTCACAAATTTCTGCTTTGGAAAATCAAGTCAAGTTAAAAAATGAAGAGCAAACTAAAGACATAATACAAGTTCAAAATGATCTAAAACACTTAACAGAACTAAATGTGGTGTCAAGGAAAGAACAAGCAGTTTCTATGCGGAGATTGGAGACTATGGAGAACTATTTAAGGCACCTCAACATAAGAGTCTTAAATTTCCCTAAGGTAGTAGGAGAGCTACCACTAATTACATTCAAACGATATTTGAAGGAAATTTTAAAGATTCCGGAAGAACAGATACCATCAGTTAAAAAAATTCTGTTTTTGAAACAAAGGCAAAGTCCAATCCAGATATCTCCAATTGGGGATATGGGAAATTTTGAGAATTTGTCTGAATATTTAGAGAGTACTGGCTTAGAAGTATTAGAGCGGTCTTGTTTGTCTCATTATACTCTGAATATGACACAACCTTAATAATGAAGCATTACTTCAAAGAAATGAATGTTCCCTATTTAGGAGCTGTCATCCGTATATTTCCTGACCTATCCAGAGTAACCCAGTTACGCAGGAAAGATTTCCTGAAAATGCGCCCAGAAGTTCGTACTCTGGGGGCAGAATTTCTTTTAAGATATCCAGCAAGATGTGTAATTAAATACTCTGGGAATGTATATGTATTTTATAATCCTGACCATTTGAGAGAATTCTTAGATGCCAAAAGGGTCGTGCCGTAAGTTACCCGTGCATTAAAAGATAGGTAGGTGCAGGAGTGCATTACTTTGTTAATTAGTTTCCTAAATTTTCTCCCGTGTGTTGTTTCTATCTCCTCTCCAATATTTCTTTGGAAAAGCGGAAAGAAAATATATATATATATATATTTCCTGTTTAATGATGTAAGGAGAAAATATATTTCTTATATGTAATCTTATGCAGAATTACCATGCAAAGTTTATTTGTTTATAAATATTGTTAAAATCTAATAAACATATAATAAAAAAAAACAAAACAACAAAGTACAAGGTGCAGGGGTGCACAGAGCATGGTGGCTTGCGAAAGGGTGTGGCTCAGAAATTGTACTGAAGAAGAAAAAGTTTCAGGTAGAGATGAAACTGTGAGTGGGCCTGGTTGCAGGGACAGCCAGAAAGTAGTAGTTTTAAACCGGTTAAAGAGAGAAGCTCTGCTGGGAGTTAGGGATTTAAAAGTGTTTGTTATGGCTGGTTATGCAGGTTTTTTTGTGTTTTACTTTTTTTTTTTTTTTTTTTTTTACCTTTTTTTGCATTAAAAAAGAAAAGAAGAAGGAACATTGGTGCAGCAAGACTATGCTGAGCAGGATGTTGCCCTGGAAGAGCTTCCAGTGTGAGCTGTGAATGGGAACAGGATGGGACCCTCTTCCAGGAAGCAAGCTATTCTGCAGTTCAAGAGTGCAGGCACAAGAAAACCTGGACTGGAGCAGACGGAGTACTGCAGCAGCAGGTGAAGCAAAAAGCAGCCAGAGGGCTGGAAGAAGAGAAAAGCCATGTATTTCTGCATAGTGGGAGTTCCCAATCCCCAAGAGCCGGATCAGAGGGGAGGACCTGAGGCTTGAGGTTTGGCAGCTGGAAAGGCCAGCCAGGATAAGGGAGTGAGGGAAGCCACTCAAAGAGCCCAGACCAGACAGAGTGAATATCTTGACTGGCTGGACAAAGGAGTACCAACAGCTCATGGAGGAACTGGATGAGAGGCTGGCAGTTGCCTGGTGAGCTGATTCAGTCATAGCAACAGTTTGAGGTTGGCATTACAGGTTATCTGGAGGAAATTCCTGTAGGATGCCAACATTACCAGAAGTCTAGAGACTGCTCCCATGAGAAGCCCAGAATAGGGGGCTGTGAAGAACCCTGAGAGAAGAGGGGTCATAGAGAGCCCTCTTGGGTGGGTGACACAGACTGCCCAGCAGGAGACAGTATTGGAAAGCTGGAAGTCAGTGCTATAGGAGGTCCCAAGAAAAACCCTGTAGAGTTCCCAAATACTGCTGGGAGCCAGGAGCTAACTCCCGTGAGAAGCTCAGAGAGAGAAGGCATGAAAAGGCAATTCATCTCCTCTCTTGCTGGTCAAGTGAGAAGGTTCCATGAAGACCACAGTGAGAGAGTCTGTGAAGGAGAACCCAGGGGAAGGAATCACAGAGAGTTAGAGGGTGGCGCTGTGGAGACTCCAGAGACTAAGGCTGCAGAAGAGCCAGCGACTGGCATGGGCGAGTGGCCAAAGTACGCAGAGAGGATATCAGATGAATCGCCAATGAAAGCACTACAGCCAATCCTGGGGTAGAATTTGAACCCGGAGCCAGCAAGAGACTTAAAGGACTGGGGGTGAAGGTGGTATAATGGATGGAAGATGGGCAGTCTAGGGTTATCCTGGGAGGTGGGGGTAAGCACATCTTCAGATTCCTGACCCCCAACCCTAACTGGTGGAATGCCAGATAAGAGGAGCTGGGGAGGTGAGGCACTCCCCTGGATAGGATCCAGGGAGAGTGAAAATGCTCAGATTAATGGGTCCAAGCTGGGGGGAGGGGGCTGTGTGAGGCAGTCCCCTTATGTTCCCCCTTAACCCAGTGCACCTAGCCTGGTCTGCTTTAATTCCCCTTGTATGAGAGAGCTCTGTGGGCAGAGCCCAGCAGGGGAGGAATAAGAGCTGAGACCCAGGTTAGTCAGACCAGCCTTAGTCTTCAAAAGAAAGGCAGCTCCTGTATAATATTGCTGTCCAAATATTGAGCTGTAACAAAGCTGTATGAGTACTTAAGGAGGTGGTACTAACTGTGAGTAATTGTGAGTACACTATCCTGAAGGTAAAGGCAGTCTAATGTGTATGTGTTAAAGTGGCAAAGATAAAGAGGTAGATCTTTAAAAAGTACGCCGGATTTTATAAGATATGTGCGTAGCCATGCGTATCTTACAAAATCCGGGGTCGGTGCGCGCAAGGCTGCGCAAAATCGGCAGCCTGCACGCGCCGAGCCGCGGAGCCTGCCTCGGAGGGAACTTTTCTTCTGCGTCCCACCCCCCGGCCCTACCTAAATCCTCCCCCCTACCTTTGTTGGGCAAGTTACGCCTGCTTGAAGCAGGCGTAACTTGCGCGCGCCGCCTCGCGCCGCCTCGCATCGCCCGGCACAGGCCGCAGTGCTGGGGACTCGGGACCGCCCTCCTGGCCCACCCCGAACCATCGCCGTGCCCCCTCCCGCCCCTTTTACGAAGCCCCGGGACTTACGCACATCCCGGGGCTTTGTGCACGCCGGCGGCCTATGCAAAATAGGCGCGCCGGCACGTAGGGCTTTTAAAATCTAGCCCAAAGTGCTTTAAGAGAGGCTGGAGTCAGTCCAGGTTTGTGTCAGGGGATCACAGCTCGGTCCCACATGGGTCAGAAATAAAAAGGAAAATATCTGCAAACATACATATTGTCTGTTCATGTTTGCCAAAAAAGATACCATGAAAGTCACTAGGGGGCATGGCTTAATCATCATTGGCTCAACTGATAGGAATATAGGAGAGGTGATAAGGGGCAGCTTGTCGTGTCCCACCTTATAAGATAAAGGAGGCAGAAATCTGACTATTAACTGTCGCACCCATTGTTAGGGTTAGTATAATAGTTTTAACCAGCCTAAAAAATCCACTTCAAACCCATGATGCTCCAATACCCAAAATAAATGTTGCCATTGCACCTTGTCAAATGCTTTTTCATCATCTAGACTAACAATCTCAGTTTATCTGCATCCAGAAATGTTGAGAGCCGCAAAGTGTGTGTTAAGAACATAAGAACATTCCATACTGGGTCAGACCAAGGGTCCATTAAGCCCAGCATCCTGTTTCCAATAGTGGCCAGTCCAGATCATAAGAACCTGGCAAGTACCCAAAACCTAAGTCTATCCCATGCTACTGTTGCTAGTAATAGCAGTGGCTATTTTCTAAGTCAACTTAATTAAATAAGAACATAACTTCCAAATATTACTAACACCATGTCTCCCCGTACAAAACCAACCTGATCAGGCACAAAGCAATTTAAATCTTCTAGCTAAAATGGAGGCCAACATTTTAAGATCCACATTTATAAGAGAAATTGGTCTGTAATTTTCTGGTTTCGTTAGATCCTTTCCTTTCTTAGGAAATAATGTAATTAATGCTTGATTAGCAATATCGGGAAAGATTCCTACTTCTGATGAATAATTATAGTACTTCAACACAGGAGTGGTGATTGTTGGCCTTAGAATTTTATAAAATTCAAGGCTGAAGCCGTCTAAGACTGGTGATTTCCCTAATTTTAGTTGTTTTATCACAAATTCAATTTCCAACAGACTTATTGGTTTATTAAGATTAGTCATTTGGGCAGTGGAAAGAGGGTAGAGAAATATTTTCCAAAACTTTGTTGCAGGCATTTACATTTATAGGTTCCCCCAAATATAAAGATTGATAGTAATCTACAAAGATCTGTAATATTCCCTCCAGGTCAGTCAGATTCTGCTGTGCTGCTACTCATACAAGTCACATAGTATTTAGATTGGGTATTTTTAATCACTCGTCTTTATTGTATTGGCTTTATTCACATGGTGAAACAGTCTCACCCTCATCCATTGCACAGATCTCTGGGCCCATTGAAATAGTAAATGATTTAACTGGTTTTTAATACTTAACATTGATCTTATCTGCTTCCAAACTAGTCTGGATATTACTTTTTTTTTTTTTTTTTTAAGCTATGGACAATTGTGTGAGCTGTAAAATAAGAACATCTTTCTTTTTGTTCCAATGACTCATATAAAAAATAATTTCATCCCGTAAAACCGCCCTCCATAGGATTTCAGGGGATATTGCTGCTGACGAATTCACATCCAAATATCGTTGCCATTGAGCTTCTAAGAAAGACTTAAATTTATCATCCTGATATAAGTTAGAAGGAAAGCTCCATCTAGGAGAAGCAGCCCTAGGACACAAAACCAATTCTGTGGTAATTGGAGCATGATATGAAATGATTATCGATCCAGACATAACTGATTTAACCTTGGAAAATAGAAATCATTATATTGAGGGGCGCCCAACTGGACTTAAGTATGGGTAGCGCTCATCTTACGAGGCATGTACCTTAATATATGCATGTGGGAGGGGGGATAACTAGATAATTACATAACCACACAAATCACGTATGTCAAATGGAGGGTTTTTTTGTACATTTTATTTTCTGTTTGATACATGTTTTACCTGTTGAGTGATTATCAATAAAATGTTAATTCAAAAGAAAAGAAAATAGAGATCAGACAACAGAAGATATTCAGTTCTGGAATAAATTCCATGTGACACTGAATAGAATGTAACATCAACAACCTCTGGGTTCAGAACTCGCCAGATATCCATTAACTGTAATTCTTTAAATAGAAATGGAATCCCCAGTTCTCTACCCACCAGGCGTTGTATTTTAGATGGCTTTGCATCTACTTTTGGGTCTAACACAACATTAAAATTCCCTCCTGATATTAGGGCATGATCTGCGAACTCACTGGCAATAGTCACCAGTTCTGAGAAAAAATAGGATTGTAAAGATTAGGAACATAAATATTCCCTAGTAAATATTTATTATTATACAATAATTCTGCTGCAAATACATAGCAATCGTTAACATTTGCAATCAATTTCTCCAAATGAAATGTAAGATTTTTATGTATTAAAATCAAAACTCTGTCAGGCTGAAAGATGCAGAAACTATTTGTTCCACCCAGTCTCTCTCAAACTTAAGATGTTCTTTCAATGTCAAATGTGTTTCCTGTAAGAACACCAACTGAGATGCAGATAACTTGAAAAAATTTAGAATCTTTTTCCTTTTTATTGGAAAATGGATTTAACATTTAGTGATCTAACCTTTAGTGAATCCATCTATAAAGTAGCAATTTATAAAATTTATATCTAAACGTAATACCTTATCAATTTGAAAAAGAAAAAGGATGTGTCCCCCAGCTTAGACCCCCCCCCCCCCCCGAAACATCAACAGTCTTAGCCCACATAACAGCAGTAGAAGCATCATGGTATAAAAGTAATAGCTTAATGTGCCCTATAAGAGCACATACATTTACTGAGGTTGAAGCTGAACCTACATACATACATCTTTTAAACCATATATTCACGCCAGATATATTGGAACACCACCAAAAAAACTGTGACAAGAACCAGTCTAGGAGTTCTCAAAGGATCTGCCTCTTCTTACCGATTCTTCTTCTATGGGAGCTGTACCCGATGAGGGCCTTGCTTAATGTCCCCCAAGCTATGTCCAGTTTTATTTATTTTTTTAATTTATATTTTATTAACCGTTCATAATCACAATACAATAAACATGTATTAATGGTTTTAGATACAATTATAAGTAATAATATGGAGATATGTGTACAGAAGTTAATCTTATAATCAACAACAATTAGGCTCTTCCAATGTCTCGTTCTCTATTTCGTTCACTGCCACTTCTTGTTCTTGTCCATTCATGCAGTGGATCTCCATCTGTTGTCTGTTTATTCCGTAGGTTCAGAGAATACAGTGCTAAGTCACCACATAGCTTCTAAGTTTAGATGGTATTTGTGGACTGTCTCCAGAGCTGATATGGCTGCCATGTGGCCAAAAATCGGGGCTGATCACGGTGTTTACGTGCGGTCAATTTATAGAGCTCACACATTTTATCTATTTTCAGAATAAGCATATGTAATGTAGGGAGATCACTATTCTTCCCATGAGCAGCTATAACGCATCAAGAGGCAATTAATATTTGATGCATCAACGACCATTCAGATCTGGAGTCAGTTAATGGAACACTGAGCAATGCCTGTTCTGGTAATAACCAGATGTTTTGCTGAAATATTTGTTGCAATATTGTTAATACCATCCCCCAAAATTGCTGTACCTTTGGGCACTCCCACACATATGGAAGAATGTCCCCTTTTTGCCGCAGCCACGCCAACAATCAGCAGAGTTCCATATTTTTGCTTTCCATAATTTAAATGGAGTGCAATGCCACCTTTATAACTATTTTCTGACAGGGAGGCTGAGCTGGAGCTGCGTTTAGTATTGATAAAAATAAGGTCCCAGGTATCCTTATCTAATACTTTCCCTAAGTCTTTCTCCCAAGCCAAACAAATGATGGGGTGGTATTGTTGTCAGTGTTGAGAGAGTCATATATTTTGGAGATAACCCTTTTTACCTTGTCTGCCTGTGCACACCGATTTTCTATTTGTGTCACCCCTTGGGATAGATCCTTCGCAATGGTACTAGTCCGTAGAAAGTGACTGGTTTGTGTATATGGGAATACATCTCTATCCGTAAAATGGTAATGTTCTTGAAGAGTCGGGAAAGGAATAATACCCCCCATCTCCCATACCTTTCCAATGGTTTGAATATTACTCTCCCTCCATCGAGCAAAGTTTGGTGTGTCCCATCCTGGAGGGAATAACTTATGCAATAATGAGGAGCTCAAAAAGTACTTTCTTGTTCCGACCAACTTTGGTTTCCATTGTTTCCAAACTTGCATTGTTGTGGAGAAGGAAGGTGGTTCGATACCAGCCACGTGTCCCGTGGCTGCCAGGTAGAAGCCCACAGCGGCATCGAAGCCATCATCACCTGTTCAATATCCATCCATCTTTTCTGTTTGATCTTTTTATTCCAGTCCAGAATAGTTCTAAGTTGGGCGGCAGCATAATATCGACCCAGATGGGGTACACTCATCCCTTCACATATTTTGTTCCTATATAAGGTTGATCTCACATTAGTGGTGGCTTTTGTTTCCAAATGAAGGCAAATATCTTTTTCTGCCAACATTTAAGAATTGAGCTGGATATATGGATAGGACATAGTTTGAAATAAATATAGAAACTTTGGTATCACTGACATCTTAATGGACGCAATTCGGCCCAGCCATGACGACTGGTGCCTGGGTCAACTGTCAAGATATGCAAATATTTTTGAGGTAAGAGGTATATAGTTTAGGTGAAAAAGGTCCTCTATCTTGTTGCTTATTAATACCCCTAAATACTTTATTCGATGAGGAGCCCATTTAAAAGGAAACTTGGATCTTATAATTTGAGCCTGATCTGCTGGTATAGATATATTCAAGATCTCAGATTTCTCTAAATTTAACTTAAAACCAGATATGGAACTAAATTCTGCTAGTGTGGATACTACCTGTACCCATGAACTGGATGGTTGAGACAAAGTAAATAGAATGTCATCTGCGAATAACGACATCTTGTAATAAATTCCTCCCACTTCTAATCCAGTAATGTTTGTTGTAGATCGAATTTTAATGGCTAGTGGTTCCAAAAACAGAGCGAATAGGAGTGGGGACAGGGGGCATCCCTGTCTGGTACCCCACTCAATCAGAAAAGTTTCTGAATACGTTCCATTTACCTTAACACATGCCTGCGGTTCTTCATACAATGCATTTAGCCATCTCAAGAAGAACGGTCCAAAGCTCATTTTCCCCATCGTTTGAAACAGGTACAACCAATGGACCATATCAAACGCTTTTTCAGCGTCGATTGATAATGAAACTGTTGGAATGTGTGTTTTCTTAGCCCACCAGATGAGATCTATAATCTTGCGAACGTTGTCCGCCGCCATCCTCCCTGGAATGTAACTGGTTTGGTCAGAGTGAATTATTTTTGCTAATACCATATTTAAACGATTCGCCAGAATTTTCGCTAGAATTTTCAGATCAATATTAATGAGGGATATTGGGCGGTATGAACCGTACTCCGTGGGATCTCTACCCCGATTTGGCTAGTATGGTGATCCCAGCAACATTTGATCCCTGGTAGAGGGACCTACCATTCCGTAAGGAATTGAACATCTCCTTGAGTGGTGTGGAGACCTCTGGGGAAAACATTTTATGAAAATGGGCAGTAAACCCGTCTAATCCTGGGGCTTTATTTACCTTAAGGTCTTTAATTACCTGGATGACCTCACACAACGAAATTTCTTGTTCAAGAATTTGTTGTTCATCCTCTGTCTGTGGGAGGTGGACCTGACTAAGGTATTCCTCTATTTTCTCTTCGCGTATTGTACCATCTTTTGCGTAGAGAGCTCCATAGAATCCCTGAAAACGCTCATGTATGGCTTTAGCAGTTATTAATAGAGATCTATCTTCCCCTATTATTCTAGTAATCTGTGTCTGGGCAATACGGTGTTTCAGCTTCTGTGCTAGAAGTCTGCTCGCTTTGTCTCCCCATTCAAAATATTTCTGCTTTATCATATTTAGTTTACGGGAAGCCGCCGCTAATGTGATTGCACAAAGTTGGGACCGGAGCTGTTTTAGCACTTCAGCTGTAGGGTTTAGTTTGTGCTTGGTCTCGAGTGAGGCTATTTCATTTTGCAGTTTTTGTTTTTGGGATGCTTTTACTTTTTTCTGATATGCACCCTGCAAAATAAATTTACCTCGTAACAATGCTTTTAAGCACTTCCAATAGAGAGGAGGATTAGCCACAGCTTCCCCGTTACTTGTTTTATATGCCTTTTATTTCTTCTTTTATAGCCTGGCAAAAGGCCTAGTCATCTAATAGTGTCATTTAATTTCCACTATTTCCGTCCATTCTCGGCCCCTGTCGTAGTTAGGGGTAGATTTTCAAAGGGTTGCACGCGTAAGATACCCTGAATTTTATAAAATGCTTGCGGCTGCGTGCGCATGTTATAAAATCGGACATAGATTTGTTTGTGCCCGCACGCATGTTATAAAATCTGGCCCTTAATGTTATCTCCACCGGTGCATGGTCTGACCATGTAATCTGACCCATGATCAGATCTCTAACTTTCTGGGCACTAGTTTTGTCAATCAAAAAATAATTGATCCTAGAGTAGGATTTATGGGGGGGTCGAATAGAAGGGGTAGTTCCTTTCTTGTGGATTACATGATCTCCACATATCCATTAGTTATCATTTAGAGATAAATGATTTAAATTTTTTTCTCTTTTCTTGCCCCCCCCCCCTCAAGGAATTGTCCAAGTGTGGCTGGAGGGTCATATTGAAGTCTCCTGCTACTATCCATATTCCCACCTCTTGTTTATCCATCATTTTGTCACAGCACGCCAGGGGGATAAAAGCGCGGGCTCCAGCCCGGAACAGCTGTGCCCTGCCTGCCTGCCTCGCGAATCCCAGAGGCTTAAAAAAAAAAAACAAAAAAAAACTAACCTGCTCTCTTTAGTCTGTCTTTTTTTTTTCTCCCTGCTGCTTTTTTTTTTATCTTCACAGGCCATCTGAACTCCGGCAGGACTCCTAAGCCCGCTCCTCCCCCAAGCCGACGCTGCTGACATCATCACAGCGCGCCGGGGGGGGGGGGATAAAAGCATGGGCTCCATCCTGGAGGCACCGCACGCCGAAGTACCGCGACAAAGGGGCATGCTCCTTTGTACACCCTGAATAATACCAACTGACAACCAATTCAATACAACCATGGCAATAGACGTAAAAACAACACATCCTATTCGTTTGTCTAAACAAGGGTAAGTATGGAAAAATACCATGAGAAAATGCATAGACTATCACAATACAAGAGAAACTCGGAACACAAATCTAAATAACCTCTTACAGCCAAAAAGAACTAATAACACCAATATAAACAGCGTAGTAATGATAACATTTCTACTAGTTAACGCACAATCAGTGACTAAGAAATTTCCTATCATCACAGACCTGTTATACGATGTAAAACCTAATTTTATCGCCATCACAGAATCTTGGCTAAAAAAATCTGACAGTTTTTAAAAAAAAAACAGATAGCGAATGGTTAGTACCAAATCCCCAATTTCAGGCGATCTGGAAAGCTAAATTCCATCAACTGCTCCAAAGAGAACAGCTAACTGCATACCAAAAGTCTGCTAAATATCAAACAACATCCAGAATTTGGTCGGACTACATGAAACTATTGCCGAAGGAAGTTGAACCATTTCTTTATTGACTTGTAGCTAATGCGGCTCGTCTATTTATGTGGATTTATTTTACAAACCTTTGATTAACACTATTCTTAGTGTTTCAGTTGTGCTTAGATTATGCCTTATGCGGATTGGTTTATGTTTCAGACTGGTAAGATGTTGATTTGCTATGGGCTAGGAAATCTCAGTCACAGACTACCAGACCCCTTAATGGGTATCCAACACTACAAAAACCCTTTTAGGTCATATATATAATTTCTAGTGAGAGGTAGTTGTTCACTCCATGAACATATTCCACAAATGTTGGGACTCTAGGAGTCCATTCTAAAGTGTCCAGATCTGAATAGTAAAGGGGTATGGGGGGAGGAAAGAGAGGGGCGGGGGGCTTAGATAATAGAGAGGGGAAGGATAATGGGAAGTAGGGGGTATAAGTGACATGAGGGCTGGACCTCCTAAGGTCAGGCATTTTCTGAACCTCTTTATTATGGCTCTATTAAGTGGTCTCAAGGGTTTACTGGGAAGATGAGGGAAAGACTATGTCATGAAAACATTGGAAAACCTAACAGCACTGTTATCTACTGAAAGGGAATGAAGAATCCTTTCCTATTGTGTTTCTGCTTTGTTTGTTGCGTTCTCATTTCTTACTGTTTACAGTGCTCATGTGTTATTGGCCAGTGGACTGGCCACAATACTAGTATTCTTCTTAGTATTCTTGTTACTATTTTTATATTATTATTATTATTTATTATTAATACTATCAGGTTTGACTGGAAAATATGTGACCTGTGGCCACATTTTATGACAAATGTTTGGACATGCATGGCTAATGTTCTATTTAACATTGCTGTTAATAAACATACTTAAACAAAAAAACCAGATAGCGAATAAAAACTGACGTTTTCTCGATTCCTAGAATAAATAAAATAGGCGGAGGCTTAATACTAATAATAGAGAAAAAATTAAAATGTAAACTACTACCAATCATACCCCCATTGAATCATGAAATTGCAATTTTTGACACTAATCATATGCAAATATTCCTCATTTACTGCCCACCTAGTCTCTTGGAGTTAAACATTTCCCCCTTTAATAGAATTTTTTACAACTCACCAAAAAAATCAACACAAGAACTCAAAACAACCCCTGGTTCACTCCACTGCTAAAAGAGACCAAAGCTAACCTCAGAAGGAAAGGGAGAGAATGGAGAAGAAACAAAAACCAACTAACCCTTCAAAGATACCGAACCTACCTCACCTACTACAAAAACCCTAATAAAGCAAAAAAAGAATATTACAGCAAAAAAATCCTAAACTCTACAAACAAACCCAAATCCCTCTTCAACATCGTAAACAATCTTATCACAGTGAACAATAACAACAACATATCTCAAAAAAACCTAAGCCAAGACCTCGCAATTTTCTTCAAGAACAAAATCAGGAAAATATCAGAAAAAATAACCAATACCTCCTCCAATAATGCAATCCCAAATCGCACTATCACCCCTCCCTGGAACCATTCCGATCCAACATCAATATCTGATACAGATCACACATCACACTAACATCCCTCCCTGGGACCATTTCGATCCAATAACAATTTCAGATACAGAGAAACTCATCAAAACACTGAATCCAGCCAGACACGGTCTTGATACAATACCTACCCACACTCTAAAAGAAATCTCCCAAACAATCGCACCGACCATCTCTTCAATCATCAACAAATCGCTCGAAGAAGGTGCTCTTCCGACCAACCTAAAAGCAGCCACCATAAAACCAATCTTAAAAAAGAAGAACCTCGACCCCTCTGACCTAAGTAACTACCGCCCAATCTCAAACCTTTCATTCCTTGCAAAGCTAACCGAGAAAGCCGCCCTTAAACAACTGAACGACCACCTTGACACAAACAACATCTTGTACCCATCTCAACACGGCTTCAGAAAAAAACATAGTACAGAATCACTGCTCACCAACCTAACCAACACAATTTTAAGAGGATTCGACCACGGTCAACGGTACATTCTCATCCTACTCGACCTTTCTGCTGCATTCGACACAGTCGAACACAGTAGCCTAATCACCAGGCTCTCTGAAATAGGCCTATCTGGAAAAACACTACAATGGTTCTCCTCCTTCCTCCAAAACAGAACCTACAAAGTCAACCTAAACAACCACATCTCCGACCCCATCCCCCTTGATACTGGTGTACCCCAAGGTTCCTCACTATCCACCATCCTTTTCAGCATCTACTTACTACCTCTCTGCCAACTTCTATCAGGCCTCTCTATCACCCACTTCCTATATGCTGACGACATCCAGCTAATCATCCCTGTCTCAACCTCCCTTGAAAACACACTAAAATTCGCCGCCTCAACTATCAATCAAATCAAACACCTACTAAACCAACTTAAGCTCTGCATCAACACCGACAAAACTGAATGTATGCTGATCGAAAGAAAAATCTCCGGCGATCACCTGACCCACTCCATCTTCATCGATAACACCCCCATCAAACTAAAAGAATCCGTCAAAGACCTAGGATTCTGGATCGACCCCCAACTCAACCTCAAAAAAACACATCACCACTAAAACGAAGGCTTCTACAAACTTTCCATCCTCAAACACCTCAAACCCTTACTCAACCACTCCGACTTCAGAACCATTCTCCAAACCCTGATATTCTCTGGCATCGACTTCTGCAGCTCCCTCTTGTTAGGACTACCTAAATCAGCCATACACCCGCTGCAAATTCTACAAAACTCCACTGCATGAATCCTCACCGGACTCAAAAGAACAGATCATATCACACCTGTACTGAAGGACCTACATTGGCTCCCCATCGAAAAAAGGATAGAATACAAAACCCTAACAATCATTCACAACGCTATCCACCACAACAACTCTGACTGCTTCGAACCCCTAATCCAAATCCACCAATCCCAACGATACACCAGATCAACCAACAAATCTCAACTCGAAATCCCACCAGTCAGTGCAGCCAAATTAACCACCACCAGGAACAGAGCATTCTCTCTAGCCGGACCCCACCTCTGGAACTCTCTCCCATCCAACATCCGGACACAAAACACAGCTATGTTCAAAAAATTACTTAAAACATGGCTCTTCAAACGAGCATACAAAGATGGGATTGGATAAACTACAGCACATCCCTTCCTCCCCCACCGCCCTCTCCCCCAGTCCCACACCCTCTCCCCCTCCTACTCCTTGTATACCCTCCTTTTCCTACTACTGCTCCCTTCCAGCCCACCCAACACCCCTGTCCCTCCGATAACACTGTATTCTCCAACTCAGCCTCTTCATATTTAAAGACTATCCACATCTAACTACTCACATACGCTACCTGTAGATACACCTGCTCAATATTATATGTTAAAGTTAACACCTGATTGTTTTAGTTAAAGTTATATGTTTAAGATTTCATTTGATTGTTCTTTGTATCTTGTTCAAAATGTAAACCGGAGTGAAGGCCTCCACCAATACTTCGGTATATAAAAAACCAATAAATAAATAAATAAAAATAAATTCAGCAAAACCAACCATCATACTAGGAGATTTGAACCTTCACATGGACGTCCATCCGCTATCTAATACATGCCAAACACTGAATGACATAATGAATGCACTGGGCTTCAAATTAATCACTGACAAACCAACACACAAAGCTGGACATTCATTAGACCTGATGTTCATCAGCACTAAATCTCTAGAGAATATAAACACAGACTATTCCCAAATCCCATGGTCAGATCACTTCCTTATACAATCCACTATTAAACACTCAGGTCCAACTGAAAATCAAAGGAAAGAACCAGTTGAATTCAAGTATCACCCACCCTATAATATTGAAATACTAAAGGACAAATTACAAGCAGAATTACAAAATTTCAACTACACAGATAGTAACACCGCAACAACTGAATGGGTAAATAGGACTACTAAATTAGCAGATGAAATAAACCCCACAAAAAATATTTACATTAAATATCCAAAACAAATAAATCCCTGGCATAATGAACAAATAGAAAGTCAAGCGAAATCTTAGGGAAAAAGAATGGAAAAGATACAAAACAAACGAAAACCTAACAAAATACAGAAAACTTCTGGCTAACTACAAAAAAGTAATCCTTGATGCTAAAAAAAATATTTCAGCTCTAAAATAGGAAAATGTACAAAACACCAGAACCTTGTTCAATATAGTTAAAGACCTAACCAATGATAAAACAAACACCCCTCAGAACCTACCTGAAACTCGATGCAACGAAGTAGCACAGTTCTTCAAAGAGAAAATAGAGAATTTAAGAACCAAAATTACTAAACGAGAGGTCAAAATGCATACTATGGACATAACAAAATGGTCTTCATTCACTGAGGTTTCAACCATAGAAGTGGAAACCATGATAAATTTAAACCCTGCCCCACATGCAATCAACACCCTGCCTATAATGGAATTAAAGTTAACTGACAAAACTGCCCCAACACTAGCAAAAATCATAAACCTATCGCTCGAAAAAGGGTCAATGCCCAACAGCCTAAAAGGAGCCGTTATTAAACCAATCATTAAGAAAAAAAACCTGGACCCCCAAAGCCTGAATAACTATAGACCAGTAACTCATTTACTGCTGATAGCAAAACTATTAGAAAAAGCAGTCCAAAAACAATTATCGGAACACCTGGAAAGAAATAGCATTCTATATCCTGCACAACACGGATTCCGCAAACACTATAGCACCGAAACACTACTACTGGCACTGTCAGACAATATTTCAAGAGGCTTTGACAGTGGAAAACATTACATCCTTGTATTATTAGACCTTTCCTCAGCATTTAACACAGTGAATCATGAAATTTTGATTAAAAGACTCGAAGAAATAGGGCTGCACAGTAACACTCTAGCATGGTTTAAATCATACCTAAATAACAGATTTTTTTTCAGGTAAAAATCAAAAACACAATGTCGGAGAAAGTAAATTTACAAACAGGAGTACCACAAGGATCAGCATTGTCCGCAACACTCTAACATTTACCTCCTCCCATTATGCCACCTGCTAGCAGGCCTTGGAATCATACACTATATATATGCTGATGACATACAGCTAATCTTACCTATAGACGACACAATTGAAAAAACAATCAAACTAGCCGATATGTATCGAGACATAATTAAACAGCTATTAAACCAAATGGAGTTAGTGATAAACATTGATAAAACGGAATTCCTGCACTTAGAACGAAAAAACATAAACTCAATACATTCACCAATAACAATTAACAATAACCAAAGAATAGAATTAGCAGAAAAGGTACGTAACCTAGGTGTCATAATAGACTCTGAACTAAACCTGAAACAACACATATCACTGAAAATAAGAGGGATATGCTAAACTAATGGTACTTAGGAAGTTAAGACCTTTGCTAACACTAGCAAATTTCCGAAGTTTTACAAGCACTAATTTTCGCAAGCATTGACTACTGCAATGCCCTGTTGCTAGGACTACCACAGGTGACCACACGACCTTTTCAAATATTGCAAAATTCAGCCGCTTGAATATTGACTGGTAAGAAAAAGAGACCATATTACTGCAACACTTGCAGAACTTCATTGGCTACCTATTGAACAAAGAGTACAATATAAAACGCTATATACTATACACAAATTAATTGACGAAAAAGCAGAATGGCTGAACACAGCATTACGTGTACATGTTCATGCAGAAACCCAAGATCAGCCAACAAAGCACTACTAACTATCCCCTCTGTTAAGTCTGCTAGACTGACACAAGTAAGGGAGCGAGCACTATCTTTGGCAGGACCCACATTATGGAATTCAATGCCTCTGGAGATAAGTCTGCAGAAAAACTTCAAACTTTTCAGAGTAAGTCTTAAAACCTGGCTCTTTAAACAGGCTTTTTAGAAAGAGAATGAAGAGAGCAAATAAGAGAATAACCCGGCACCGAATACGTAGTTTTTAATTTCTTGTTCTTTCTCAACCTCTAAAAACACTTAAGATTATTTTATTTATATATGAACTGCAATAGTAACTTCAACCTATCAAAATCAATACTTAACAAACAGTTTTTTATCCACCATCGAAGCGCTAGTGATATCTGATCACAGTCTGGTAAGTGGAACGTTTCAGATGGGTTGTCCTTCCAAGGGGGAGCAATGGCGACTCTCAGCTTCTCTGGCCAGTGATCCAGCATTTCCCAACTTTCTAAAAAGCAAATGGCAAGCATTTATGGTTTCTAATGCACAACATATAGATCAGCCTGTTCTCCTCTGGAAAACGGCGAAGACAGTTCTCTGGGGCAATATCATTAGCTATACCACCTATAAGAAGAAAAAATTAGATAATGAGATTATCTGCTTTGAGAAAAAGCTTAGGGCCCTAAAGAGACGAATGTGCTTGCCCGAGGATACCAGAATTTCCACCCAGTTCCAGGAAACGCAAGTGGCTCTCAATGACGTACTGCATACGAGAGCGGCGCATACCCTACGCCATAGACAGTTTAACTTTTTTCATTACAGCAACAAGGCTGGACATCTCCTAGCACGTCTCTTAAAAATGCAGGAGTCATCTAAATTTATTGCCAATCTCAAAAGCAGTCAAGGGGAGAAAAAGTTGAACTCCAAGGATATTGCGGAAATATTTTTTGATTATTACAAATCCCTATACTCCGCTGATCCAGTCAATGAGGGGGAAATATCTAAATTTCTGCAGGAGTTACCTATGCCCTGTTTGACTCCACCACAGCTCCAAAAGCTACAATGTCCCATTGAAGAAGGGGAGGTGCTCTAGACCATCCAATTGCTCCCTAACCAAAAGGCACCTGGATCTGATGGCATGACCTCTACATTTTACAAAGCGTTAAAAGCTGAGATTAGCCCCATTCTACAATTGGTATATGAAAAGATGACTGACAATCAGGAAATGCCTAGTACTATGAGAGCAGCTACAATTGTTGTCCTTCCCAAGGTGGGGAGAGACCCCTTATTACCTTCATCCTATCGACTGATTTCCCTCCTAAATTTAGACATTAAGATATATGCCAAAATTTTGGCAAACCGCTTGAAATCTCTTATGCCTCTTTTGATATCTCCGGATCAGGTGGGATTTGTAGCAGGGAGGCGTTCCACAGTCAATATCCA
The DNA here is from genome assembly GCF_901001135.1 of Rhinatrema bivittatum. Lineage (NCBI taxonomy): Eukaryota > Metazoa > Chordata > Amphibia > Gymnophiona > Rhinatrematidae > Rhinatrema > Rhinatrema bivittatum. The sequence continues at coordinate 531,761,708 of NC_042616.1, read as the reverse complement.
CAAAGTACTGGCCGCTCTGGAGCTATGCTCGGTATCTAAGATCTCTGACCCCTTGCTTGTCACCTGTGATGCAGAAAAGGCCTTTGATAGGGTAGCTTGGCCTTTTTTGAAGCAAGCCTTCTCCAAAATGGGTTTTGTGGGAAGAATCTATGACTATATTACTCTACTATACTATATACTAATCCCACGGCACGAATCCTAGTGAATGGGGATTTATCAGGAGAATTTGGTTTGCAACGTGGCACTTGTCAGGGATGCCCTTTATCCCCACTTCTGTTTATTCTAACAGTGGAACCCCTGGTCTGTAAATTGAAAATAACCCCGGAAGTTACTGGCATTCAAGTGGGCAGTAACTCTTATCTCACCCTCCTGTTTGCTGACGATATTTTACTCCTGCTATCCAAGACTAAAACAGCTCTACCTGCAGCTTTGGAGATTTTTCAAGCCTATCAGGCTCTATCGGGCTTTAAACTGAACCTAGACAAAACTGAGGCTTTGGATCTGTTGGGGGTGTTAAGGGACACTTGGGACCAGTTTCCAGTGAAATGGGCATCTAACACTATCAAATACTTGGGCATAACTATACATTCTGATCCCAAACAATGGTATGCTTTCAATATACTGCCTACAATCACAAAAATGACACAGAAATTGCGAGGGTGGCACTCTCTCCCCTTATCTATTCTGGGCCTCATAGCAGTAATAAAAATGGTTATCGCACCATTATTATTATATAAACTCCTAATGTTGCCTTTTCTTCTCTCCTCTAAAGACCGTCGTGTGCTTCAATCTGCGCTGCACAAGTTTTTGTGGCGAGATAAGAAAGCACGGCTGTCCTATACTACTTTAATGGCACCCAGAACTTATCTGGGGATATGGGCTTCCTAAATTTCCCTTGCAGCCAATCTTTGATTTTTAGGAGATTGGTTTTTTGGCACCTCGGAATACACTGACCCTGAGCTGATACGTATGATATGTAGCTCATATGACCCGAGTTATGTCCTTCATGCTTCTACTCTGGCCTTACAGACAGGACACATTCACTTTACTCTGGTACAAACAGACTGGATGGTTTGGAGGATTACCCGCACAATGCTGGGTCTCTCTCCGGCCACTTCTCCCCAGTATCCTCTGAGGGGCTCCTCACTATTGTCTCTCTCTGTACTCTCCTCCCGCCATCAATTCTCTCTAGCTGCAAATTGGCCACTCTGTGCCTTTTTAGACTCCAACACGGGCCAAATGTACTCCTTTGCCCAGTGCCAAACTCTTCTGGGATTTCGGCCATGCCACTTTCTTTTAAATGGGCATCCCTGAGCAAGATTCCTCACCATACTGCGGGGAAGGGAGGGGAAGTTGGATAGCTCCACTTACAATGACTTAATTTCCTGTTTTCAAATGAGGAAAGGTTCATTATCATGCCTGTATTCTTTTTACATTACTGTACAACCCTATCAGATCTATCAGAAGCTAACTGTCAAGTGGTCTCGTGACTGTCGGGAAGACATACAAACTCATGCTTAAAAACTCTTATGCCTCAATCCATTTAATTACCAATAGCATCGGGCTACGAGAGTTGCAACAAAGGATTTTCCATCGCATCATCTACTCTCCAGCCCGGGCTTATCGGATGGGATGGGTCTCATGTCTCAAATGCCCTGGATCATCTGCTACGCTGATTCATTGTTTGTGGGACTGCCCAGCCATTCAGAACTTTTGGGAATCCATCCGAGGTTTTTTATCTGTCCTCCTACAAACGGAGGTCCGCTGGTCATGCTCCTTTTGTATTCTTAATGATGTGGGGGATCAAAGTTTAAATGTGGATAACCTTAGTTTTGTAGCTAAAGCTTGTCTTATTGCCAAAAAATGCATTATGCTTAAATGGATTAAAACTGCACCTCCCACACAAGTGATGTGGTCCTCCTTATTTACTGAACTATACCAATTAGAATATGGTTCAATGTATAAACGCTTTTCCTCTCGGAAAAAACAGGCCTTTCATGAGATTTGGGCTTGCTACTTTAAGACCTTTTCTCATACTGTTCGGCACTCTGCCCCCTTAGAGGAACAGTAATGGCGGACTGGCTTAATTTGCGGGGGACCCTGTAGCAGCGATTTCCTATCAGTTTTCTCCCTGAATTATCACTGGCTATGTAAGTGTCAACCATTGATTCTTATCTGAATGAAGATCTGTTCCAGAGGTTCTCTACCGGGGGGTGAAATACAATTGTATAAAATAACTGGGGGACTTGTGTTGTATTTTGTTTTCACTTGTTTGTTCAAATGTCCGGTGCTTGTCACTCCAATAAAAATGTAGGGGAAAAAAAACAAACCCCAAACAGTTTTATATTGAGAGAATCCTGTTACAGCTCATATTGGCATGGTCATAATGTTTTAGCTATCCTAACTAATTGCTATTACTACATGTGCTTTTTGTAAACCATTGTGATGGTTAATTTACTGAATGATGGTATAGAAAAGTTTCTAAATAAATAATGTACTAATATAATTGCTATTGTTATTGTGTGGTGCATATACATTGAGTAAATTATATAATTTGCTTCCTATTTTGGGGGTCATTTATCAAAATGCAGTAAGGCATTTTCGCATGTGATAGGCCCTTAATGCATGCGATAGCACCATATCGTATGGTGCGCTGCAAATCTGAAAAAGAGGAGGAGTTAGGGGCGGGAGTGGTCTGGGTTTGCCAGTTTGTGAAGTGCTATAGCACAGACTTAACGCTGATTTTAACTACACCTTTTTCAGTAGTGTTAAGCCGTGCGATAGCTTGCGTTATGGGGTGGCAAGGTGTTAGCGCATCTTGTGATGTCTCCTGAAAGGCCTGTTTTAGTAGGCTTGATGCTCTCAGAGCACCAGCTGATCCATGGGGAGAGAGAGAGCACCTAGCCATAATGTCCTCTCCCTAGATAGGTATTTGTATTCCTATGGGAGGCCCACCTAGTAACTCGAGGTGAGGTTTAGGCATTAGTGTAGGGGGTTAGTGACCACTTTGACATTCAACGTGAGACGTACGAACAGAACAGTGGTCTCTTGTGAAGATTTGATGACCTTCGGAGTGAGGAAACTCACCCAAAGATGATATTTGTGCAAGGTTCTCTCAACCTAGCTTGATGGACACTTTACCTGGGTAACATCAAGCTAGGTGGAGAGAACACTGCACAAATCTCATCTTTGGGTGAGTTTCCTCTCTCCGTAGGTCATCAAATCTTCACAAGAGACCACTGCTCTGTTCGTACGTCTCACGTTGAATGTCAAAGTGGTCACTAACCCCCTACACTAATACCTAAACCTCACCTCGAGTTACTAGGTGGGCCTCCCATAGGAATACAAATACCTATCTAGGGAGAGGACATTATGGCTAGTCTCATCATTAACAATGGTCCCCCAGTGGTTGAATGCAGGAAATACAACAGTTATGGCACTTACTGCAAAGTCTGAAAATGTTATCGCAATTTGTGCTAACTTAGCTCTTCGCATAGGTAATTAGCACAAATTGTTAAACTGTATATTAGCATAAAACACACCCCTTTTGCTATCGCATGTGATACTTATCGCATTTTGATAAATCCAGGCCGCTCTTTATACCAACAACATATCTCCCCTCCTGTGTCAGCTTGGGAGTTTTTGACATGACATTGTAAATTTTTGTGCAGTAATATACTGACTCCTGTATATGTATGTAGTTTTGAGGCAGCTGCATTAAAGCAGTGAGGGAACATAGGGCATTGTAATAGGCGTTCATATCTTTTGATCAAGTAAGTTTCTTGATGAAGATATTCTCTGCCCCCGAGTTCTTAATTTCCTCCCTCAATAACTGACGTTTTCGTGGGGTGTTTAGGCTTTTAACATTTATAGACCAGATACTGATATGTGCCATGTTATATTGTTGTTCTATTATCTTCCATAGCCTTTCCATCTTTCCCTATCTTCCCATCCACTTACCAATCCAATATGATGATACCCCCCTCCCCGTGCTCTGAGTGTGATATCAGCATAGTTTTATATTTAAATTCTCCCATATTACTTCTTAGACTACTGGCATTAGCATATAAACATTTCAAAGTGTGTTTTGCTTGCATTAGCATTCTGCTTTTTCAGTTGATAAGAATAAATTGGAATCTTTTAGCTCAGGTGAGTCTTTAATTATAGGCACTTGAACTACTTACTTTTTCTTATTATTTTAACCTGTTGGGATGCCCTAACTCTAATGCTTCATTTGTATCCTTTGAAGATACCTCCCTTTTGAAGCATGCGCTGCTGAGCGACTGTCTATTTTCCTCTTAGAGCAGCTTTTAAACTAAATCAATCTCCTTTTTAAAGGTTAGTGCTAGCAGCCTGGTTCCACCCAGGTTAAGGTGGAGCATATCCCTTTGGAAAAGACTCTTCCTTCCCCAAAAGGTTCCCCAGTTCCTTACAAGACTGAATACCTCATTCTTGCACCATTCTCATCCATGCATTGAGACTCCGGAGCTCTGCCTGCCTCTGGGGACCTGCGCATGGAACAGGGAGTATTTCAGAGAATGCTACCATGGAGGTCCTGGATTTCAGCTTTCTACCTAAGTACCTAAATTTGGCTTCCAGACCTCCCTCCCACATTTTGCTATGTTGTTTGTGCCAACATGTACCACGGCAGCCGGCTCCTCCCCAGCACTGTATAAAATCCTATCTTGGTGATGTGTGAGGTAAGCCACCTTCACACCAGGTAGGTATGTTACCAGGCAATCCTTATGCCCACCAGCTAACCGGCTGACCTATATAGACCATGTGAATATGGCTAGAGAAGAACTTACCTCCAGCCCCAGCCTACTGAGCCCGCAGTCAGTCCAACTACCTCCTCTTGTGTAGGCACAGCCACCGGGCCTTCTTCTGTAGGTTCTCAAACTATAGTAAGTAATAGGATGAAAAAGTTGTGAGCACTATAACTGTAACAGGGACTTCTATAATGGTGTCATGTATTACTACTGTTGTCTGAAGTGGATAGCATGACTTTGCACTCCATTACTGTACAGAGAAGTGATGAGATGGCACCTTCACAAGCAGCCTGCAAGAAGGGCCCTAATACCCTAGGTCATTGTGAAGCTAGCTGTGCTGTGTAGGCAGTGGGAATATCAGTTTACATAGAAGGGACAGCTTTGTGGGGTACGAAGAACCATGCTTAGGCCCTAACAGTGTAATACTGGCTACATATAAACATTTAAGACCAGAAATGTCCAAAAAATATTTAAATACTAAAAATTTATGAATTGCTTTCCAGATCTTACAATAAAATTTTCCAAAGTGATGTACAACAGCAAATACAAAAACAAATAAAACAATAAAATACAATACAAAAGTCATTATAAAATAAACATTTTAAACATCTGCACACATCTGTATAATAAAATATATTAACCTACTGACCCATTCTTACTATTGGCCTGGTAACATGCAATAGACTTAGTTTTTGGGTACTTGCCAGGTTCTTGTGGCCTGGATTGGCCATTGTTGGAAACAGGATGCTGGGCTGATGGACCCTTGGTCTGACCCAGTATGGCATTTTCTTATGTTCTTATAACTCTGAAATCATCAACCAGCTGATGGCGAACTGCATTAGATTGGTTTATTCAACATCTCTCGCTGAGTTTTAATATATATATAATATTATACAGGCAAACATTTGCTCAGGTTTACTATAGTTTAGACAATTCTTGCACCCTAGTGGGCCCCCCTCCCCCATGCACTACATATGGGCCTCTACTTGCCCACCTTTGTGTACCACTTACCTCATGTGGGTGGGAGGTTCCTCTATTAAATGCCTGCTGAACTCTTCCCAGGCCTGTCTGTTCTTGCGCAGATTGTGCCTCACACCAGCATGCAGAAGGAGCCGGTTTTCATTGGCTGCCACCAGGGATGCCAAGCAGGCAACATCCCTGGTGGTAAAATTTGGGTGGCACACTGGTTGAGGCACCTTGACACAGAAGGCCTGGGTGGGACAGGAAGTTCCACCCTTGAAGTGTGTGTGTGCACAGATGTGCCATGTAGCGATGCACACACATGGCCAAGTCCACATACCCACACTTGTGTCCATGTTGTGAAATGCCGTCTTTTGCGTGTGCACACCCATGTAATAAGCAGTCTGAAAAAACTTACTTATGTAAAGTCCAAAAACTATTTTTGCAATGATGCTGTTAAACTTAAACACTTCTAAAATCTGAATTCTTGGTTCACCAAAGAACCAAAGCATTTGTAAAATCAGTGGCAAAATGAACTCATATGGCAAAAACGTCAAATAAGCATCTCTGTATTTACAAATCTAAAGCTTGCATGAGAAGAGCAGCTGATGGAAATCTTTGTGTATATGTATCTTATGCGGTACATGTTTTATCTTTGTGGCTGTGTCAGGGATATGCCAACATTCTTAAAAATACAAAAAAACTCAAGTGTACTTGTCATTCACTTTAAAACATGCATATATATAATAAGTTATCCACCTCATACAAGGGAATGTTTGAAAATCAGTCCTTATTTTCTGTGGCAAAACTGCTTGCAAGCTGAATATTCAGTTAATGACACACAAACAATGCAGTGCGCTTTATATGACATGCTTTTTAATCCTGGTTGGTTGATTATAATTCAAAACGAACCAATCAGTTTATTGCTTGCTACTGAAAACTAATTTTAAAAATCCATAAAAATCGCTAAAATAATTACAAAAGCAAGCTCCACTCGATACTCACATTGAACCCATTAGGCAGTAATGAGTTGAGTCTGAAAATGCAAAGCTGTCCTTGTCGGCTGAGTTCCTTGTCTCTGTCTGTTCTTGCAGATGACTCTACTGTCTCGATGGCAAAAAAAAAAAAAATGTAATTCATCAAAAGTATGCTTTTTTTTTTTTGTATGAATTGAGACACTAAAGGTGCTTCTTGTCGGTGATGCTTGACAGCTATGATGTTCTGAGTGATCTCTGTGTCTTGCCAACATACATTTTAGATCATGGACAAAGCCCAACAAAAACAACATAAATAGATGTTTGCTTATTAATTTATAAAATTTATAGCACCCCCCAATCCACAAATATCACATGTTGAATAGAAAACATCTGTGTGACAGGATGTCTAAAGTTACATATGATCAGCATAACTGGACATACTTTACAGTGACCACATTTATAATATCCAACTACTTCTTGCCTCTTAAAAACTGAATTTGAAAGAAATGCAGGGCACAATTTTTCTTTAAGATTTTGTCTTGACAACATGATATGAACAGTGTGTGTATTTTAAAATGCATGACACAACTTCTTGTATAAATTCCATGTGATGACAACTGGATAAAAAAATAACACCCCCTTATAAGCTCTTTTGACAACAGAAAATGTATAACCACATTGCAAAAAACAGCCTGATCTGTGAATAATTGTATATAATTGACTTAGCAATATAGTATTTTCCTGGTTGTGCTGGTACTTCCTTCAAAATATGGTAAAAAGAACCAAACAACCCCCCCCCCCCTATCCTGCATATAAAAATAAATTTGTGTGACAAAAGATCCAAAGAATTGCTCAACATATACAGAAAGGGATTCAAGAACTGAGTCATTTGCCGAAACAATCAATATACTAGAAGGATTAGTATTAGATTTATTGTATATTAAGTAATATGTATGTGGTTGATATTCAAAGATGTGAAATATTTAAAAACTGAAATTCCCTGACTGTCAACCCCAAAACACACAGTCGACTGCTTGTTGGGTGATGCACATAATGGCTTATTTCCCTTTGGTTCCTAAAAGTTTAAGATGCTACCCAAATTGTCTCAATTATTTTCTAATCCTTGTCTTGCATACGTGAATGCCCAGTATGGCCTATTTGCAAGTGTTATGGCATCTTGCTTTAGACAGAAATCATTTTTTGTCAGGATTACACTCAGTTTAAAGTTTAATACATCATTGAAAGCAGCAATTGATTTGCTGTGGTTTGTCTTAAGATGCTTTTCAATGGTAAACTTACTGAGCAAGCCAATTTTGTACTTAAAGATAAAATAAGAAATGAGTTTATCATGATATTTTGCCTCCTGGCGTCTAAGAGTCTTGGTTTAAGTGTTCCTTATCTCTCTTAGGTAATGGAATTAATTGCACTTTGTCCATTGAGCCATCTCTTAGGGAGAAAAAAAACCCTGTTCTCATGCCTCTATCCACTGTTTTCACAAACATATTGCATATGAAAATGTTTTATAATTTTTTGGGAAAATCTGAAATCATGAAACGTGATTCCATGATCCAGTAGTACTATAAAGAAATTGGATGCGGTTTATTTGATTTTACAGTTCAGGCAATTTTATATTGGTTACATATCCTCATGAGAGAATCCTTATTTCTTATTAGAATTTTTTCTATAATTTGATTTTATCTTAAACCTGTTTTTGGGATCTTACAGTCAGTCAGGCTTTCAGGATATTTGCAACCAGTATGCACGAAATAAATTAGTGTGCATTGGATTTTCAATGAATACAGATTTCTCATGCATATTCATTGTGCATATCCTAAAATCCTAACTAGCTCAATGTGGCTAGAAGTTCACAAGTCGTCATACAACTTGTGAACCTTTTTAAAGAAGGTGCTTAGGTTGAGGAGGAAAGGTTTGTGTATAGCTGGCATTTTCAAATTATGCACAGATGTTTCAAGCACAGTTTCTACCCACAGAAAATGTAGGTGAAAACGTTCATGTGAAATTTACAGCAGCTTATTTGAAAGTGTAAATCCTTGCAAACTTTCCCTTTTGAAAGCACATGTGGACTTTGCATCAATGTGGTAGTTTGAACATTTTCCTCTTAATTTTTAAATCTGCTAAAAATTACATTTCTGAAATAAAGGAAAACAGATGAGAACTGGCAGAGGGAAAAACTTTTTTTTTTTTTTTTTTTTTTTTTTTAATAGGATTTATATGATGCTGCCACTAAGATGGAATGTATAATTTCCTAGGGCTGCCATTCACCTCAAGATTTCTGCCACAAAAGATGATATTGGGAACATATGTAAATATTACTCCTGGGGGAATTCTGCGCACAAAATAATTTCTGCAAAATTTTTATTGGTCGAAATAACACAATTTTACATGACAATCTTTAAGTAATTATATTTTAAATTAATACAGAATTGTTATTACTTAGATACAGAATTTTAAATATTTTGAGAAGAATTTCCCTAGAAATTCACTGTGTTCCTTTCACTCACTCGCTCTCCCTACTTCCCTGGCCACTTTGCCCCCTCAGGCCCCAACTCCTCCACCTTACAGTATCTTTCCCCTCCACCTCTAGGCTCAACCCCTTCCATTCTATCACCGCTCCCAGAGTTTGACCTCATTCTCAGTACTTGCCCTCATACAGGCTCCCTCTGTCCCTCCCTCTCTCTCACACACATGCTCCCTCTCTCTCGCGCACATACACATCCCCTCATACAGGGTACCTCTGTCTTGCATACACACCCACATAATCTTGCGTTCTCTCTCATGCATACACCCTCACACAGGCGCTACCTAAGTTTCTCACACACCCCTTCACACAAGCTAGCACCCTCACATACACACAATCCCTTTTTCATATACACCAGCTCCCAGTCTCTCACACACATATACACACTCCTTCACAATCTCCTCATATAGGCTCCCCCCTCCATCCCTGCTTTCTCTCACACACCTCCCCCCCCCCCTCTCTCTCTCTCTCTCACTCACACACAAGGCCGGGCCCTTCATCTTTGCTGTGAACCGCATGTGCTCCGTTTGCGGCATGCTGGGGTCTCCTCTGCCATTTTCTGTGCAGAATTTGGCAGTTCTGCGCAGGGGGGAATTCTGTGCAAATTCTGCACTCCACAGTAGCTTAGAATTCCCCCAGGGCTAAAATATAACTAATCACATCCTAAGTAAAGAAACACCCCTTCCTCCAACACCTCCCAGCCCACTGCTTAGAGGCCTTACTGTCTTAGAAAAAGCATATTTACATCTCATTGATAGTTTTAAGCTGACTTCTACTCTGGCTTAAATAAGTTGTCATACATATATAATGAAGCTGATAATTATTTTGGATATGCCAGTTATCGAAATAGGGTAGAGGAAGCCCTCTGAGCATTCTTCTACCATGATGTCAGCTTGCGTGAAAGGCACGAAGCCAAAAATGCTTGCCCCTGCTTCAGTCACCACAGTATTTCATTTAAATATGCTCAAAAGCACTCTGTAGGACTCTGTGAAGGAGAAATGAAACAAAATATTTCCTTTTTGCTGGCAGAACTCACTCTCATCATTAGAATGAAATTAAAGAGAACTCTGTACAGGCATTGAAGGCTCATGTATGGGAGGGAGCATGAAAATGTAAATTAAAATCTTCTTTTGCACATCTTTTTTCCTCTTTGCCTTATCAGCAATGCTGCATATCAGGAAGCAACAATCCCTTCATGAACACATTTTGCTTTTTACTATTCTGAATTAGTGATGCTATAAGCAGGACTTTCCTTCACAGGTCTGTAGCAATGCTGGCTATGAAACGAGTACAGTAGGAAATTAACTACTGCACTAATGCCCAAGCCATTACTTGGGAAAATCTTTCACCTCTCATCTTTCCTACCTGCAGCACCCCTCCATCCTCACCATTGCAGTTCTGTCTTTTCTCCCCAGGACATTTTCTGCTGATCTTCTCTGGTGCTCCCCTCAGCTAAGTGCCTGTGCTATAATTCTCTAGTTTTGCCTTCTCCCTCCCCTGCCTTACCCAAAGCTGTCCCTGTTATAGTTGTGCTCACTTTATTCTAAGCTTCAGGTTGCCTCCAGTGTAACTTTGCACGGAGAAAGTATGTGATGGCATTGCGTGGTTCAGAATAAATCAAGATCAGTAGCAATTTTAGCAGTGCTAGGGAGTGGTTTTGAAGTTTGTGGCATGGGGTGTTTCAAAGCTAGTTAAAGGTAGAATGAGAACGAGGAAGTGGCGAGAAGTATGGTAACAGGATAGGAGGGATGGGATAAGTGAGGGGAAGAGTGAAAGGATGCATAGGGTGAGAAATTGGAGGGAAAGGAGGCAGTAAGGTATAAAGATTGCAGGGAACGAGAGAGACTGGTTGTAGATATGGAGCAAAAGAGGTGAGAGAAGTAAACAGATTTCTTTAAAGTGAGAAATTAAAATATAAAAAATAGATGCATAAAAATTTGAACATTAAAAAAAAAACATGAAATGTGACATTCACAAAATGCAGTTTTGTGTAAGATTTTATATATACTGTATATACACACATACAATGTTATGCAAACATGCTACAAAATCTCTAAAATAGTGCTGTGGAATGTACCTTTTCCTAGCATGTAGCCAGATGGACTCAGGACCAATGGGTATTGTGCTCTTCTGCTAGCAGATGGGAGACGGAGTCAGATTTCAAAGCTGACGTCACTCTAGATATACCCCTGCAGTAACCTCAGCTCTTCAGTGTCTCTGTCTCCTAGCAGATGCGGACACTATCCCACACATAGAATAGTGTTAAGAATTATAGAAAAGAAGAAACAAAATTTTCCTTAAGGAAGATCGAGCCCCACTCTCCTGCGGTGATACCTAAGGGTCCCTCCCCCAGTCGAGAATTCCTGAGGTTGATCTTCGAAATCACTCAAAAGTGTGCCTTGATCCGGCAGCCGATTCCCGGCGTAGACTTAGCCCCCAAGTGTGGCTGAAAGGCAGCGGGTGCAGAAACGAGTGCGGCGGTGAAGGTAATTCCCTCTCCCCCCCGCAGCTGGAGACCGTCCGACACACGGTCGGTAAGCGCAGAGACCAGGTAAAAAAAAAATCTTTAAATTCAGGTCTCCAGAGCTCAGATTGCCATTCTGAATCCGTCCGCGAGGAGGATAGAAGGGAGCACCGATCGGGTTGAGCAGCCTTGATTGGGCTAGGCCCCAATCCGGTGCAAGGGTTCACACACATGGAGACCCTTGGGGGGGGCACACCATCTTACGCACGGGGGTTATCGGCATCATCTTTCCTTCTCGACTGGCGGTACGCGCGGGGCAGGCCGGATGGCCAATGCGCCTAACTTGCGTGCGTCCAATACACCCATGCCTGCACCACTGATCAGAGGCGGAGCACCCAGGGCCCCGTCACCAGTCAAGAGAAAAGGGCACCTATGACCCCTGGGGGGATGACTCCTTTGTGGCTTCTGATGATGCTTTACATGACTTCCTTTAGCCCCATCTCCAGATGATCAAAGGAAGATCTTCTGCCGGAGGACCTCTCCTTTGCAGGCTTTGTTTGGGTGATGACAGAAACCATTCCATTTCAGTTGATGATGGAAGAGGATAGCAGGCACAAAATGCTACATATCCTCCAGTTTGTGGAGCCTCCTAAAGAGATTGTGGCAATCCCAGTGCATGAGACTCTTGTGAAGTTACTGTTGAAGATGTAGGAGCATTCCTTCATAGTGCCTCCTGTGAATAGGAAGGTGGATGCATTTATCTTGTCTAAAAGGCTCTTGGATTCTACAAGCATCAGCTGCTCCACCTGTTGGTGGTCATCGAATCCACTCTCAAGATTAATGCTTTTCGACCCATTCCTCAGTGCTCCCGAGGAGGGATCAGAGTGATGGATGCTCTTGGGAGAAAGATGTTCCAGGGTGCTATGCTTCTTGCCTGCATAGTGGCCTACCAACTCTACAATAACCAATGTATGTGGGATATTTGGAAGCAGGTGCAGGATGTTGCCGAGAACTGCCTCAGCAGCAGCAAGAGACACTCCTGTCACTGGTGCATAAGGGTCTGGAGTGCAGAAAACACGATGTCTGTTCGACTTGCAATGTTTTTGAGACATCAAGGGTCTCTGCTGCTGGAATCATTGCCCACAGGCTAGATGGCTGTGTGCCTCGATCTCAGACCCGGAGGTGCAGGAGCAACTCGCTGTTGTGTATGGCAGAGAATCTCTTTGGAGATAGTCAAGAATATGGTGGCCAAAATCTGGGACCTAATCTGGTACAATAATATGAGGAATATATTATAGATCCGCCCCCCCCCCTCATTGATACATCATCATCACACACTAGGAGTCAATAACAATGAATCTAATACATTTACAAGTTGCTACAATGCCAACATTTCACATCACATGTATAATTCCATACAATAAATACCATAATATTATTCAAAACAATTTTTTATTCATATTACACTTAACCCATATATATAATCCGCATAAAAAAACACTTCAATCAATCAAGATGGAAAACCTTGTCCATCTTGTAACTGTGGACATGTTATATTTATATCGCATACAGTTATAAAGAAATCTTCTACACATATATTACCTTAAATATCCCTGTATCTTTAATATCCCAAAACCACATTCACACTCATTCATACACCTAAAATCTAGACCCACCCATAAAATCCAATTGACAGATCAATATTCATTCACTATTCTATACATCTCATATATATCACTATATTGCGTCCCCAGGATTACAATGCTGTTGACTTATATCTTAATCTGTAATGGGTAATCTTTATATTGCATTATATGTTTTGCTTCAGTAATATTTCCATACATATGTAAAGTATGCCACTCCGAAAAGTATTCACTATATGTTGATTCCACTTCAATAATGTTCATCACCCAACGAAGTTCACCCCCAGCAGTATTCACCCCAACAAGGTGCCTTGTTTCGCCCTAATTGGGCTTCTTCAGGGGAAATCTTTCACACAATTTAATCTCCTCCGGGATAAATTCTTATTCACATTCGAATCCCTGTGTGTGTGTATATATGTATGTATGTATGTATATATATATATATATATATATATATATATATATATATATGTACATGAATGAATATCCATACTACATTCACCCAATTGACCCCATGTATCCTCAAAAATCACACTTACTGATCTCAAACTGCAATTTACATCCATAATCCCCCATCAGATCAGTCTCTCAAAATTCCACTACAATCAAAATATAAATAACAAGTCCACATTAAACTTGAATATAAACCATTTACCACTAATCTTTATATACCATAGCTAGCAGATTTTATGGAAGACACATACCTTTTAAAGACAGTTTCACCCAACTTACTTTCAAGTACTACCAGTCTTCTAAATTAATAACCTGAAATACAGAACCATACTCTATTTATATCCAACGGATAATCCCCGTCCCTACAATGTTTTAAATGTAGTTTCTTATAAAAAGTTATTAATGTACTTACAATAAACAAGCGGAGGTGTAACCCGATATCAACTCCTATGAAGGTAGCCACATATAGGTAATATCTATAAACTCTACATGTTCCCTCATCAAAATCCTCGCTCCAGAAACGTACCATATCTACTGCTGGCCCCATTCAATGGAACGCGCTCCCGCCAGATATCCGTCTAGAGATTTGCCACTCCATATTCAAAAAGAAACTGAAAACCTGGCTCTTTAAACAAGCTTTTACAGGACCATAAGCACTTTTTTTCCCTACAACCAGCAAGAGTTCCTCATCATATCATTCTCCAGGATCTACCTGACTCTATATCCATTCTCTTGCTGCAGGTCTTACATGACATCTACTGTTTTTTTTTTTAATTTATTTATTTATTTATTTATTTATTTATACTGCTCTATGAGTTTTGTTAGCTAATTTGTTTACATTACAATGTTTATTTTGATCTAGTTTACCCTTTTCCAAGTTCCATAACCTTGTTCTATGTAATGCCTATTGGCAAAATTTATGTTTAGTTTCAATGTAAACCGATGTGATTTGTATTTCATACAGGAACACCGGTATATAAAAATCTAAAAATAAATAAATAAATAAATCTCTTATCAAACAGAAAACTTCAAGTCATCTCTCCTCACAAATAGAACCAGCCACAGCTATGATGGTAAACCTCACCTCTTAAATAGCTAGAACGCCAATCAACATTAGACGCTCAAGCCACACATCCACCACACTTCAGGCGAAACCATTCATCCTTACACGGCACCCATTCAATGGCGGACGCCCATTGCCCAGCACTCTAAACAGTGAATGCAGCTCACCTGGCTTCATAATTCAAACCCTGTCCCGGCGTCTCTACCCTGTTGATCGCGTCGGGGCTATCCACGATCATTCCTGAAACGTGATCACGTCCTGCAACATCAACGCGGGCACATCCTACAGCGTCGACGCACTCACGTCCTCCCACATGATATCAACAATACAATACACATGCTCACATCTCTACACTTTCCACACGTCGGGACCCTCTATGCACCTACAAAAGAACAGTATCACAACCCCTTCAAAGGTGTCCAATTAATACAGAATCATACACCTATGAATTAAAGACGGATGTATCACTGCTGCTAACTCCACACACTCATTACTACATCCATCTGCAGAAATCGCCACTACAATCCAACTGACTAAGAAATACTGATCAAAAAACTTCAAAAGAAGGATTGCCATTCCACATCACCATTCAACCCCCATGGTCTATAGGATGGCCACCAGAAAATAAATTTCTGTTCCAATCTCCATAATGTTTGGGTCACATTACCCTCAAAGTTGTCTCGCAATTTGGTGATCACACAAAATTTTACATCTTCAACCTGATGGTGTGCTTCCATCCAATGTCCAGCTAGCGGTGCCCCTTCCCTACCAGTACGGATGTTACTTTTGTGCTCAATAATTCTTTTCTGTACTCTCCGGTAGAGAACTTTGAGGGTAATGTGACCCGTCATAAACGGAGAGTACAGAAAAGAATTATTGAGCACAAAAGTAACATCCGTACTGGTAGGGAAGGGGCACAGTTAGTTGGACATTGGATGGAAGCACACCATCAGGTTGAAGATGTAAAATTTTGTGTGATCACCAAATTGCGAGACAACTTTGAGGGTAATGTGACCCAAACATTATGGAGATTGGAACAGAAATTTATTTTCTGGTGGCGATCCTATAGACCATAGGGGTTGAATGGTGATGTGGAATGGCAAGCCTTCTTTTGAAGTTTTTTGATCAGTATTTCTTAGTTGGATTGTAGTGGCGATTTCTGCAGATGGATGTAGTAATGAGTGTGTGGAGTTAGCAGCAGTGATACATCCGTCTTTAATTCATAGGTGTATGATTCTGTATTAATTGGACACCTTTGAAGGGGTATATTGTGTGTGTATATTTACAGGGATCTGGGACCACCATGCAACCCTACAGCAACTCTTCATTGGCACTCAGGACCCACCCTCCTCAGCCAGGAGGTCATCAATGTCTGGGCCTAGGAAGTCCTTCTGCCCGAGGAAGTACTACTCTCCACCTCCTTGTTCCCATTGGTCACATTAAGGCTCTCATGGCTGTCCCAGGCAACAAAGAGCTCTGATGTCCCAGCTGGCTCTTCAGTCAACTCCAGGGACGGTGTTTTGATTGCATTACAGGGGACACAGCCAAGTTGCCAGGAACGATGGACATGCAGTTTGGGTGGAAGGCTTCGGTACTTTGTGAACCAATGGCCCGGTATAACCTCAGACCAGTGGGTTCTAGCCAATGTTTGTGAGGGATACAAGTTTGAATCTATTGGGTACCCCACCAAATTGCCCCCGTGCCCATTCTGGGGCCTGGTAGTGCATCAGGATATACTAATAGCTGAGCTCTTCTCACTCTTAATGGCCAGAGCGGTCAAACCCATTCCACCAGGGCAAAGAGGGTGGGGATTTTACTCTTGGTACTTCCTGATAACAAAGGAAACAGGAGGACTCTGGCCCATTCTAGACTTGAGGCCTTGAACAAATTCCTCAAAAGAGAAAAGTTCAAGATGGTTTCCTGGGGCACCTTGATCCCTTTCTTGCGAAAAGGGGACTGGCTTAGGCTCCCTGGATCTTAAAGACACTTTCGCTTACATTGAGATCTTCCCTTTCACTGGAAGTATCTCAGATTTGTGGTGGGAAAACAGCACTTCTAGTATCTCGTTTGCTGTTTGGGCTTGCATCATCCCCACATGTCTTTACAAAATGCTTAGCTGTAGTGGCAGTGCACCTTCGCAGATTGGGAGTTCACGGTTTCCCATACCTTGACGATTGGCTGGTCAAGAGCAATTCTTGGGCAGGGGCTGATGGGTCCATGTGCTCCACTATCTGGTTGCTGTAGACAGCGTTCGTTATTAACTACCCCAAGTCCTGTCTCAGTCTGTTATTGCAGTCGGACTTCATTGGAGCCTTGCTAGACACGGCTCAGGCCAAGGCCTTCCTACCCTGGCAAAGGGCCATCTCCCTGATGACCATCACGGTGAGGATTCAATAGAGCCCGCAGGCATCAGCTTGTCACATATTGAGATTGATGGGCCATATGGTCATGAAGTTCATGTCACTCCCTTGGCACGTTTACACATGTGAAAGGCCCAGTGGACCTTGAGGTTGCAGTGGTGACAAGCTACTCAGGACCTCCAGGACTGCATCTGAATCACTCCGTCTCTCTGGGACTCTTTGGGTGGTAGGAAACTTCAAATTTGCAGAGAAGGGTGTCTTTCCAAAGTCTTCTCATCCAAATTGTC